>NW_028160630.1:0-81691 GCF_964263955.1 Coregonus lavaretus | reverse complement strand
CATCCAAAAGCAAACACATTTCACTTTACACCCTCAGGGTGGGTGGGTGTGTGTGTGTGTGCGTGCGTGCGTATGTGTTTGCGCTACCTGCTGGTTGTGACAGGTGATGGTGCAGATGTAGCAATAGAACTTGTTGGCAGCATCACCCCCCTCCTTGCCCTCTTCCTGCCCCCCTTCCAATACCCCTGGGCAGCCTTGCCCTCTGCCAAGTCCTTCAGGCCTGGGGTAAATGCTGACACTCCACTCTGGACCTGCTCATACACAGGGAGGGCCCTTAAATCAGGTCATGATATCACTTTTTGGGAGCAGAAGTCGGGTGCTATCTGTTTGATCTAGCATTACATTGACAGTTTGGTCTTAAGTAAAGCGCGATGATAAAACTCACCTCGGCTGCTCTGCTCTCCTCTAGTGCCTCTGCAGCCTCTGATCCAGCCGTGCTCCCGCCCTCCTCCAGAATGAAACAGTCTGTTCATGGAAACGAGAGAACAGGTGAGATAAGGGCAGCACTAGTCCCACCAAGCCACATGTGAAAGGCCAGTGCTGTAGCTCGGTGAGAGTAGGAGGCTAGGATGGTATACAAGACCACTCACCTTCAAGCTGGCTGTCATCTTGTGGGCATTGATACACTGCTGCACCTAGGACCCCATCTGTCTCAGGAGGCTGATCCACAGTCTCCTCTGACCTGAGACAGAAAGGAAACGGGAGGGGAGGGACAGAGGGGGAAGGTTACATGTCACTACAAGCTGCTACCCTCCAAGGACTCATCTCAACATATGGATACTCAGTTAAATCTAATCTGAATAGGTACGTAAACAAAACAACTACCCAACTGCTCTATAACTTGAGATATCCTGGATGCATTTTTTTTCCAACTCAAAACAGTGTTACTTACCCCTCTGTCCTCTGCTTCTTCAGTGCTGGCTCCTTGGGCTCAGGTTGCACTGAGGGCTGTGCCTTTCCATCTGGGCCTCCCACTCCTCCACCTGTAGGGAGAGGGAGACACAGGGCTATCTACTGTTCCAACCACATATTGAATGTTTCACACCCACTCAAAAACATACAGAGAAGGAGACATAGGAAAAGAGCAAGCAACCAAAAAACAAACCCTTTTCATACTTCTGAGATTTCATTAGCTCTAAAGAAAAGACGCGAATGAACACCAGTGCTAGCAGGCGTTGCTAGCTGGTGTTGCTATCTTGCGTTGAGTGTTCAGGTACGGTCCTACCTTTGAGAGTCTTGTCATTGGGGAGGGTCCTGCTGGCTGCAGGTTGGTTATCTGTGCTCCCCACGGCTCTCTGCTCCCTCTTTCTATCCGGGTGCCGTGAAGAATAGTCCTACATGGACAGAGTGAGCCATTTGATCAACCAATCAACTGCTCTCTCAGCAAACAACAACAGTTAACATGTGCAACAGGTATAGAGGACTAAGAAATGTAAAAGACATCTTATTATTTGAGCAATTCAGTATAATTATACGCATTTGGCATCATCATGATGATGTGGCCAGTGACACTTTGCTTCTTGAAAGTCCAATATCTTGAAAACTTGACTGCTAACATGCAAAACATTTTGGGACTGTATCAAATGTGGACTAATGGAAAAAAATACCAAAAGATAGTTTGAGTGGATTTTCACTTTAAGCCTCCTCATAGCATTGTCCCAACAGTTTCAAAACAATCAAAGCAATCTTAACAACTCAGAGTAAAACTCAAGTAGAACTTTTAGCTAGTCAAACAGAAACCGCTCAGAGTGGGTGCTCAGTGCCTTGTAGTTATCCATAGTTAAATAGAGGTTGTTATTACGTTGTTGTTGTTGTTGTTGTTGTTGTAGTAGCGGGTGTGGGGGTGGTAGTGTCGGGCAGGGAAGCCCATGTGGGGGTTCTTGATGGACATGCCCATGGGTACAGGCCCCAGGAGAGAGGACCGGGCCCCCGCAGCAAAGAACTGGGTGAACTGCTGCCCACTCGCTGTAAAGCCCCGCATGCTACCTGGAAAGCCAGAGAAAGAAGGAGGGAAGGAGAGAGAGGTAGGAGAAAGTGTGGGAGAGGCAGAGATAGGGGATGAGTATGAGAAAGAGATCTAAATGGTGAAACAAACTGTTTTTCAGCAATAGGGTGGTGCCATAGTTTCTATCAGGTGGCATTAGGAGCTATAAGGAACACCAAATCAATGGGATTGCAATCAAAACAAAGTGTTAACATTGCAGAGACTCATACAGCTTTTGCATGTACACACCAGCTATGTAGATATAAAGATGTAATACCATATTGTCAATCTACTTGTCTATACGTTTGCTGACATTATGAAATGCTCTCACCTTGCATCTGCTGCATCATTAGAGCCCCTTGTAACATTGGGTTGGGGGCGATGATGGTGGCCTGGGTGGCCAGGTTGACCATACGGGGAGGTGGAGGAGCAGGGGCTGGTACGGCCATGGCCCTGGTCATCACAGAGCCACGGAGAGAATGGCCATTACTAAGCAGTATTTATATTTAAATATAATACAGCCACAGAGTTTGGAACAGTTGGCCAGTGTTACTTTCAATACTATTTATACAAAGAAAATGTGGGGTGCGTTCAGCAGGACAGAAAGGTGTGCAACGTTTAATTAAAACAGAAACTATACTGTTCTGAATGACAAGTCAAAGAATGTTGTGATTATGGGGGTGTGCTGCATAAGTTTTGCAAATGGTCACACCCATGATCAGGCCACACCCCACCACACCCACCTAACGGGAGAAAACATACTGGCACAAAGTTTCTAAACCCAGAGGCCCAACATCATGATACTTCCGGGAACGCGTCGTGAAGCAGACCAGACCAGGGTTTGGCAAGTCAATGGGAGAAGTGAAAAATGTGTCCTTAGTTGTTAATTTTCTCTAAATCTAAAGGAAAAACCTAGTGCTGAGTGATTAACCAAAATGTTGGTTATTTTTTGGTTTTTAAACAACTAATTGACAGACATCAGTTCAATTATTTGAATTCCATTTTGTTCTGGGGTTTTTTCTGTCATCGCGATGCACAGTTTATCTAGAGATCAATCAGCGCAAGCCCAAACTGTGCGATGTAATAGCAAGTTGTAGTTTCCAACAGGCCAATATTAGACATAGTTTAGCGCAGAAAACGTGGTAATTATCTACAATGACCATAATCCATTGCCCGCATACTGGTCCGGTCTGTGTGGAGCAGACACGGAGACGGAGAGAAGAATGCGCGATCCAAAGGGATAGAGAGCAGTTGCTTCGCGAGGTATCTCTACCTGAAAATACATGATTAAGTGATTGATAGTTGGCATTCAGCAGTCATAAAAGTCTGCCTTATTTACTTTGAAGAACTACTAAAATAGTGATTTTGTCAGACAGCATAGGCAGCAGCTCTATAGAGATGAGATGACTTGGAATGAAATAACAAAGTCATCAAATAAAACAAATGTAATATACACAACAACTGAAATATTTTATTAAAGTAATGTGAATAAATTATGGTTAATAATTGATAAGCACTAATGGGCAGTCACTACCATCATGGGACATATTTTGAATTGTTTTATTTTGTGTTGTTCAGAATTCAACCCACATAATGCATAGTGTATTTTATTTTTGTATTTAAAATAATCTAACCGAAACTACTTCAAAAAACACTAAATCGCTCAGCACTAGCAAAACCTAGATTCGAGCAAATGTCTTAAGTAGCTGAAACTGTACTACAACCTTGTGAAAGAGACAAACTGACACGTTTTCATTTTCATCAACTTCATATTGAAGGAATGACTGATTTAACGGCCTGCACATGCGTATTTTGGCGCAAGACGACCGTTATACCAGATGAAGTGTTTCTACGCATGAGCTTAGCTAATTTATGTCGCCATGACATCGCCTACAAGCGTGATCTGGGATTTCTATTGGAGAAGCAGTTTCTAGGCCTCTTTATTTAAATTATCTTTGATACCGGGGTGCGTTCAAATTGCTTAAACTTTTGCTACGTAGTGTGACCCTAAAACGGTGGGCACCGTTCTTCAACAGCCTTTGAGGTATGTTTGCTCGTTTGGTGGGTATGTGTGGCGATATGTGGCCTGATCAATATGGGTGTGATCATTTGAAATCGTGCAGCACACCATACAGCAATCGCCCTCTGGGCCACGATAATCACAATGTTTTTCAACTGGTCGTACAGTACAGCTTCCCTTGAATTCAATGTTTCACACAGTTCTGTCATACTGAACGCAATCCTGGGGTACGTTCAGTTCAATTCAACTTTTGCTATGTTGCCTGACGGTTGGTACTGAACACAGGAGGTTGGTGGCACCTTAATTGGGGAGGATGGGCTCGTGGTAATGGCTGGAGCGGAATCTGTGGAATGGTATCAAATACATCAAACATGGTTTCCATGTGTTTGATGCCATTCCATTGGCTCCGTTCCAGACATTATTATGAGCAGTCCTTCCCTCAGCAGCCTCCATTGGTACTGAACAACACGTTTCCCCAAAATGGTGCACACTGTTCTTCAACAGCAGTGTATTCACTAGGAACCAAATAGAACCAAATGAAATGGAGAGCGGCCTATCTGTCCAATATTAACTTATTTTCGTTGCAGCTGTTTGCTATCTATGGTTTAATGATTACAACTCAGCCTTTGAGATACTTCTGCTCCCATTTGGTGGGTGTGGCCTGATCAATATGCGTGTGACCATTTTAAATCGCAAAACTCATGCAGCACACACCAAACACATCTCCCTCTGGGCCACCATAATCACACCGTTCTTCAACTGGTCGTTCAGTAGTAATAATAAATAAAAGTGTCGTTTCCGTTTTATTAAACACCGTTCTCTTGTAGAACGGTTTGCAGCGTTTTGGGAAAGCTTGTCTAAAACACAGTTAGGCAACATTGGAAAATGTTGAATGAACTGAACCAGAGGAAGATATAACTAGATCATATTTGACTGAACACACCCCTGGCAAATTTAATACAAGATAAACATAATACTTATTGTCTGATTTTAGCAACTGTTGCTAACAAGTCAGATTTAGGGCCGTATATCCACGACCTCGAGTTCACACTTCTTACCGTCCTCTTTGGTGGTGATGTGGAACATGGTGCGATGGAGGGGGTTGGGGTTGTGGTGGAGGAGGCGGCGGAGGGGGTGGCTGGTGCTGGAACAGCTGCTGAAGCTGCCGCAGATGATGGTGAAACTGTTGCTGTTGTTGTTGCTGTTGGTGGTGGTGTGGGTTAAACATCCCGACGTTATGTGTTCAGTAACTTGTTAGCTACGTTTCCGTGGTTGCTTGCAAAAAAGCCTATCGATGATACCTCCTCGGCTCAGGATCTTGATAAGAGAGAGAAAAAAAGCTTTTGATAATCTGATCTCAATAAACCTTGAATCCAGCTACCTATCATGCAGAGTATAACGTTGGCTACATAAGTTAGCTAGCTACGCCTCTCTGGCTATAGAGAACAGGATCAATACAGCTTGTTTGTGTATAAGTTATTTGTGTTTTTCTAGCTAGGATGTTCTTACGTTCCTGCCCATGGTTTCTAGCTAGCTAGTCAGCACTAGCAACGCTAGTCAGTGTCTACCTTCTCTGGCTAACGTCATAACTAGCTAGCTATCCACCGTATAACGTTTGTAATGTTTAGCTAGCTAGCAATTTAGCCTAGCATTAGCAACAGAGCTAGCTATTTGGTTTACGTTAGCTGCAAGCTTTAGTTCAGTGCCTTTGTTTTATGTAATCTGAATAATAAATGGTAGCTGGCTACATTTTATTTACATGTAATATATATTTTTTAACCATATAACGATAACCTACTTTTTAACAGATAAATCGTTTAAAATTATTTTAGAAGCGCAGGTTTGTAACGGTCTGCAGCCTGTTGAAAGTTATCAGCGATCGTTCTGTTGAGGCTGTGAAGCAGGCAAGATTAACTAAACTCTTCCGGGTCACGGATTTTTGGAATCCTTCAGAATAAGAGTCCCGTCCTGTATACTTTGTAAATTGGGTGAAAATTATGGAATATTGTCACAATTATCAATACATTTTACACTAGTTATCATACAAATAATTATTAAAAGTATTTCTATAAGATATTATGTGATGAAAACATATTTGTTTTAAATCTAAGACTAAATGATAATTACAAAAATGGTGTGGGTAATCCTGTCATTTATTGGACTGTCCACAATTTTCTGTGTATTGTGTTGCAGTAAAAGGGGGATCCGTTCTACTCAGGAGCACTTCTGCTTTCCAGATCCATAGAGTTTACACACCCAGCATGTCACTGCTCATTTTGAGGACTTTGCTAAACAAGTGCTTCTAGTTAATTTCTTAGCAAATTATCTACTTTATAATCACAGTCTTGATTTTCTCATTTGTAATAACAAGGCAGTGGTTTATGGCAAGAATAGGAAAGATCTCATCCTTGAAATAAGATACATTTCAGATGATCAAAGGTTACCTTGAACAGCAATTAGCCCAACAGAGTAGGATTTGTAGCATGTATAATACGTCTTCCAATATTGATCACAGCTTTGCAATCCATGCACAACAGACTAGAAAGGTGGTTATGACAACAGAAAGCAATTTACTGACAAATTTTACTCTGTCCAGCATACATAGCAAGCGCACATATTAATTGTCTAGTTTAATCACATTTTCAGATAAATATAACTTTGTCAGGATATTTGGTACATTAACTGTACTCAAAGATCAAAATCTACAGTAGCCTATACCTTTGAATTAGTTACCTTTAATGGCCGCAAAATGAGTAGGGACACTGCTGGGGGTGTAAACTCTGTGGATTTGGAAAGCAGAAGTGCACCTGAGTAAAATGGACCGCCTTTTACTGCGACAAAGTACAGGAAATTATGTACGGTGCAATATGTATGTCCAATATGAAAAATGTACTGCATTTAACATTTTACTGCATTGGGCTAAATCAGGGTCACACATTTTCTTGGTAGTCTTAAACAAATCTACTTTGAAACAAAAGTATACACACATGGTTATGGACTTTAAAAAAAGAAAACACCTGTACCATTTATATTTGTATTGATTAAGGAGCCCCATTAGTTTCTGCCAAGACAGCAGCTACTCTTCCTGGGGTCCTGCAACATTAAGGCAGTTATATACAACTTAAAATATTACATGATATTACATTTCATAACACTTTACACAATACATTTAGTGTGTTCCCTCAGGCCACTACTCCACTATCACATACTTACAATACCATGTCTCTTCACAGTCCCCGCTTTTACAGAAGGTGTATTTTATCTGTTTTTTTTTTAAATCTGATTTTACTGCTTGCATCAGTTACCTGATGTGGAATAGAGTTCAATGTAGCCATGGCTCTATGTAGTACTGTGTGCCTCCCATAGTCTGTTCTTAACTTGGGGATTGTGAAGAGACCTTTGTTAGCATGTCTTGTGGGGTATGCATGGGTGTCTGAGCTGTGTGCTAATAGTTTAAACAGACACCTCAGTGCATTCAGCATGTCAACACTTCTTACAAAAACAAGTAGTGATGAAGTCAATCTCTCTTCCACTTTGAGCCATAAGAGATTTACATGCATATTATTACTGTTTGCTCTCCGTGTACATTTAAGGGCCAGCCGTGCTGCCCTGTTCTGAGCCAATTGTAATTTTCCGAGGTCTCTCTTTGTGGCACCTGACCACACAATTCAACATTAGTCCAGGTGTGACAAAACTAGAGCCTGTAGGACCTGCCATGTTGATAGTGTTGTTAAAATGGCAGAGCAGTGCTTTTTTTTCAATTTTTTCCAAAAGTTTACTAAGGGTTGTTAACAGGCTTATTGGTCCGCTATTTGAGCCAGTAAAGGGGGCTTTACTATTCTTGGATAGCGGAATTACTTTTGCTTCCCTCCAGGCCTGAGGGCACACACTTTCTAGTAGGCTCAGATTGAAGATATGGCAAATAGGAATGGCAATATCTTTCGCTATTATCCTCAGTAATTTTCTATCTAAGTTGTCAGACCCCGGTGGCTTGTCATTGTTGATAGACAACAATAATTGTTTCACCTCTTCCACACTCAATTTATGGAATTCAAAATTACAATGCTTGTCTTTCATAATTTGATCAGTTATACTTGGATGTGTAGTGTCAGCGTTTGTTGCTGGCATGTCATGCCTAAGTTTGCTATTCTTGCCAATGAAAAAATAATTAAAGTAAATGGCAATATCAGTGGGTTTTGTGATGAATGAGCCATCTGATTCAATTAATGATGGAGCTGAGTTTGCCTTTTTGCCCAAAATTTCATTTAAGGTGCTCCAAAGCTTTTTACTATTATTCTTTATGTCATTCATCTTTGATTCATACTATAGTTTCTTCTTCTTTTTATTCAGTTTAGTCACCTGATTTCTCAATTTGCAGTATGTTTGCCAATCGCCTGTGCAGCCAGACTTATTTGCCATTCCTTTTGCCTCATCCCTCTCAACCATACAATTTTAAACTGTTTTTACAGTCATTTTGTTAATGGGTGCACGCTTATTAGTAACTGGAATACGCAATTTCATAAATGTGTCAAGTGCAGCGTCTGGTTGATCCTCATTACACACCACAGACCATCAAATCTTTTTTACATCAACAACATATACAGTCGTGGTCAAAAGTTTTGAGAATGACACAAATATTAATTTTCACAAAGTCTGCTGCCTCAGTTATTATGATGCCAATTTGCATATACTCCAGAATGTTATGAAGAGTGATCAGATGAATTGCAATTAATTGCAAAGTCCCTCTTTGCCATGAAAATGAACTTAATCCCCAAAAAACATTTCCACCGCATTTCAGCCCTGCCACAAAAGGACCAGCTGACATCATGTCAGTGATTCTCTCATTAACACAGGTGAGAGTGTTGACGAGGACAAGGCTGGAGATCACTCTGTCATGCTGATTGAGTTAGAATAACAGACTGGAAGCTTTAAAAGGAGGGTGGTGCTTGAAATCATTGTTCTTCCTCTGTTAACCATGGTTACCTGCAAGGAAACACGTGCCGTCATCATTGCTTTGCACAAAAAGGGCTTCACATGCAAGGATATTGCTGCTAGTAAGATTGCACCTAAATCAACCATTTATTGGATCATCAAGAACATCAAGGAGAGAGGTTCAATTGTTGTGAAGAAGGCTTCAGGGCGCCCAAGAAAGTCCAGCAAGCGCCAGGACCGTCTCCTAAAGTTGATTCAGCTGCGGGATCGGGGCACCACCAGTGCAGAACTTGCTCAGGAATGGCAGCAGGCAGGTGTGAGTGCATCTGCACGCACAGTGAGTCGAAGACTTTTGAAGGATGGCCTGGTGTCAAGAAGGGCAGCGAGGAAGCCACTTCTCTCCAAGAAAAATATCAGGGACAGACTGATATTCTGCAAAAGGTACAGGGATTGGACTGCTGAGGACTGGGGTAAAGTAATTTTCTCTGATGAATCCCCTTTCCGATTGTTTGGGGCATCTGGAAAAAATCTTGTTCGGAGAAGACAAGGTGCGCGCTACCATCAGTCCTGTGTCATGCCAACAGTAAAGCATCCTGAGACCATTCATGTGTGGGGTTGCTTCTCAGCCAAGGGAGTGGGCTCACTCACAATTTTGCCTAAGAACACAGCCATGAATAAAGAATGGTACCAACACATCCTCCGAGAGCAACTTCTCCCAACCATCCAAGAACAGTTTGGTGATGAACAATGCCTTTTCCAGCATGATGGAACACCTTGCCATAAGGCAAAAGTGATAACTAAGTGGCTCGAGGAACAAAACATCAACATTTTGGGTCCATGGCCAGGAAACTCCCCAGACCTTAATCCCATTGAGAACTTGTGGTCGATCCTCAAGAGGCGGGTGGACAAACAAAAACACACAAATTCTGAGAAACTCCAAGCATTGATTATACAAGAATGGGCTGCCATCAGTCAGGATGTGGCCCAGAAGTTAATTGACAGCATGCCAGGGCGGATTGCAGAGGTCTTGAAAAAGAAGGGTCAACACTGCAAATATTGACTATTTGCATAAACTTAATGTAATAGTCAATAAAAGCCTTTGACACTTATGGAATGCTTGTAATTATACTTCAGTATACCATAGTAACTGTCACGCCCTGGCTCTGGGGACTCTTATATGTTGAGCCAGGGTGTGGATTTTCTATGTGTGATTTTCTATGTTGTGTTCTAGTTCGTGTTTTCTATGTTGGCCAGGGTGGTTCCCAATCAGGGGCAGCTGATTCTCGTTGTCTCTGATTGGGCACCATACTTAGGCAGCCTGTTGGCACTAGTTAGTTTGTGGGATCTTGTTCTGTATAGGTTTGTGTTGGTGAACCTTTAGACTTCACGTATCGTTTTGTTGTTAGTGTAAAGTACTCATTAAAATATGTACGCCTATCACGCTGCGCCTTGGTCCGGTTCCTATAACGATCGTGACAGAAGATCCCACCAAAATAGGACCAAGCAGCGTGTGCAGGAGCAAACGCCGGGTATGGAACAGGAGGTTACTCTGGTAGATGTCCTTCTCGGTTGGGGGAGAATCACAGAGGAGGAGGCCGTCCGCTACCGGAGGGCGATGAGGGAGGATGCCCAGGCAGGAGAGGAGAAGCGGCGCCAACCGGGCCGTTGTCGGACAGGCGAGAGGCAACCCCAAAAAATTTTTTGGGGGGGGCACACGGCATGGACGACGGGGATGCTGGAGGCAGCTACAGAACGTATCGGCGGATTAGGAGAGGAGGCCACCAGGTTTGGGGAGCTGGAAGGGAGGTTGGCGGAGCCTAGAGGTAGAGCAGAGCCAACTCCCCATACTCAGGCTAGGCAGCGTGAGACTGGGCAGGTTCCGAGTTATGCGGAGCTGCGTACTGTGCCGCGAGTGGTCTGGCACAGTCCTGTACGTCCTGTGCTAGCACCACGCACGTGTCGTGCTAAGGTGGGCATGCAGCCAGGACGGAGTGTGCCGGCTCAACGCTCGTGGCCTCCAGTACCCCTCCTCGGTCCCGGATATCCTGCGCCAGTGCCACGTGCTGTAGTGCCAGTACGAGTGCACAGCCCTGTACGTCCTGTGCTGATGCCTCACACAGAGTGTGTAGAAATAGGCATTCAGCCAGGACGGGTTGTGTCAGCTCTTCGCTCCAGTCCGTCTCGTCAGCCCGGTCCGGCCCGTTCCTGCTCCCCGCACCAAGCCAGGGGTGCACGTCGCCAGTCCGGTCCGGCCTGTTCCTGCTCCCCGCACCAAGCCAGTGGTGCGCGTCGCCAGCCCGGTCCGGCCTGTCCCTGTCCCTCGCACCAAGCCTGTGGTGCGCGTCGCCAGCCCGGTCCGGCCTGTTCCTGCTCCCCGCACCAAGCCAGTGGTGCGCGTCGCCAGCCCGGTCCGGCCTGTTCCTGCCTCTCGCACCAAGCCTGTGGTGTGCGTCGCCAGCCTGGTCCGGCCTGTTCCTGCTCCCAGCACCAAGCCAGTGGTGCGCGTCGTCAGCCCGGTCCGGCCCGTTCCTGCTCCCCGCACCAAGCCAGTGGTGCGCGTCGCCAGCCCGGTTCGGCCTGTTCCTGCTCCCCGCACCAAGCCAGTGGTGCGCGTCGTCAGCCCGGTTCGGCCTGTTCCTGCTCCCCGCACCAAGCCAGTGGTGCACGTCGTCAGCCCGGTCCGGCCCGTTCCTGCTCCCCGCACCAAGCCAGTGGTGGGCGTCGTCAGCCCGGTCCGGCCCGTTCCTGCTCCCCGCACCAAGCCAGTGTTGCGCGTCGTCAGTCCGGCACGGCCCGTGCCTGTTCCACCGGTGCCTGGTCCGGCACCGGTCAGCTGCTCCACTCCGGAGCAAGAGCAATCCGCTCCACCGGTGTCCAGTCCAGCTCCGGCCAGCGGGGCCAGACCAGGGGCGCTACGGGGGGGTAGCGAGAGAGTGGTGGTCACCGAGGCGGAATGCCCACCCGGCCCCTCTCCTGTTGTGTTTGGTTGGCGCGGTCGCAGTCCGCGCCTTTGGGGGGGGGGGGGGGTACTGTCACGCCCTGGCTCTGGGGACTCTTATATGTTGAGCCAGGGTGTGGATTTTCTATGTGTGATTTTCTATGTTGTGTTCTAGTTCGTGTTTTCTATGTTGGCCAGGGTGGTTCCCAATCAGGGGCAGCTGATTCTCGTTGTCTCTGATTGGGCACCATACTTAGGCAGCCTGTTGGCACTAGTTAGTTTGTGGGATCTTGTTCTGTATAGGTTTGTGTTGGTGAACCTTTAGACTTCACGTATCGTTTTGTTGTTAGTGTAAAGTACTCATTAAAAGATGTACGTCTATCACGCTGTGCCTTGGTCCGGTTCCTATAACGATCGTGACAGTAACATCTGACAAAAATATCTAAAAACACTGAAGCAGCAAACTTTGTGAAGACCAATACTTGTGTCATTCTTAACACTTTTGACCACGACTGTACACTATATTAGGCCCAGCCTTTGGAACTCTGGTTTTCATAGCTATGGTTACTATATTGTGATCACTACATCCGATGGATTTGGATACTGCTACAAAGGAAATTTCTGCAGCATTAGTAAAGATGTGATCAATACATGTTGATGATTTCATTCCTGTGCTGTTTGTAACTACCCTGGTAGGTTGACTGATAACCTGAACCAGGTTGCAGGCGCTAGTTACAGTGTGAAGCTTTTTCTTGAGTGGGCAGCTTGATGAAAGCCAGTCAATATTTAAATCACCCAGAAAATATACCTCTCTGTTGATATCACATACATCATCAAGCATTTCACATGTTATCCAGATATTGACTGTTAGCACTTGGTGATCTATAGCAGCTTCCCACCAGAATGGGCTTTAGGTGATGCAGATGAACCTGTAGCCATATTACTTCAACAGTATTTAACATGAGATCCTCTCTAAGCTTTACAGGAATGTGGTTCTGAATAAAAACGGCAACACCTCCACCTTTGGCATTTCTGTAATTTCTGTAGATGTTATAACCATGTATTGCAACCACTGTATCATCAAAGGTATTATCTAAGTGAGTTTCAGAGATTGTCAGAATATGAATGTCATTTGTTACTAGCAAATTATTGATTTCATTAAAAACTTGTTTCTTAAGCTACATATATTAACGTGGGCTATTTCAGATATAGAGTTGAAATGTATTCAATTTTGAGTTTGCATCTCAATATTACAATTTATATACAACACAGAAGACTGAAATATAACAAAACCGTTTCACAAAAACACCAGATTTTGTGTGTTAAAAAAACAAACATTTATTAATGATGAAATTATGAAAATAACATTCCACCCATGTAGCCACTAGGTCATTTCACTGCAGGAAAGGAGTCTTATTGGCCACTCTTTAAGGGCCGCAGAATGAGCAGCTACACTGCTTGGGGTGTAAATCTGTGGATTTGGAAAGTAGAAGTGCTCCGGAGTAGAATGGAATCCCCTTTTACTGTGACACGACGTACAGCATATATAGCTGATTGGTCATGGTAAACGGACACGGTGAGAAAATCGCTGCTTACCGCGGCCCGTCTGTAGAGACCTTTAAAGTGCCACAGAGGTAGAAGTGCTCCTGAGTAGAATGGACCCCCCTTTTACTGGGACATAATGTACAGGAAATTGTGTACGGTGCAATATGTATGTTCAATGTAACACTGAAACCTACAAAAAAGCCAAATTCCATCATTAGTTAGGGGTTTTAACAGACAGTAGATGGGGTAGTTGTTCAAAGTGAAATGTTCTTGTAAATGCATTTCTCTTTTTAATACGGGATCGGTGTCCCATATATGGGACGGTTGAGCTAACATGCGCTAATGTGATTAGCATGACTGTTGTAAGTAACAGCAAACATTCCAGGACATAGACATGTCTTATATGGGCAGAAAGCTTACATTCTTGTTAATCTAACTGCACTGTCCAATTTACAGTAGATATTACAGTGAAACAATACCATACTAATGATTGAGGAGAGTGCACAACAACAAAAAACGTATCACGGCAACTGGTTTGATACATTCACCTCTGAAGGAAAATAATGTACTTACATTCAGTAATCTTGCTCTGATTTGTCATCTTAAGCATCCCAGAGATCAAATGTAGCATACTTTTGTTTGATAAAATCCATTTTTGTGTTCAAATGTAGGAACTGGGTTCTACAGTTTGAACCCTTGGTGTCTCTGGCTCCACACCCACCCCGCCCGGCCATCTAAATATGTGAAAGTTAGTGTATAAGCTAATTATCCATCATGTATGACATTCCTGGGGGTGTATAAACTTATATTTTGTATTACCATATCATTTTTGTATGTTCTCTATAGTTATGTACTTGAAAATGTATAAATTGACCAATTCGGCACATTTGGGCAGACTTTATACAAAATATTCCAGTATTACTGAAACTTTGCACACACACTACTGCCATCTGGTGGCCAAAATCTAAATTGCGTCCAAACTCCTATATGATATTATGGCCTTTCTCTTGCATTTCAAAGAAAAAAAGAAAACGTATGTTTTTTGGTTTGGATTATCTTTTACCAGATCTAATGTGTTATATTCTCCTACATTAATTTCACATTTCTACAAACTTCAAAGTGTTTCCTTTCAAATGGTATCTAGAATATGCATATCCTTGCTTCAGGTCCTGAGCTACAGGCAGTTAGATTTGGGTATGTCATTTTAGGCGAAAATGTAAAAAAAGGGTCCGATCCTTAAGAGGTTAATCCATGAGCTAGAGGGGTCGGTCGGGCTCACTTGGGCCGACTATGTCTCATGCTGATTTTTTTGAAGGATCATGTCCCTAGAGTTGGAAAATGTGTGATAGCAGTGCAGCAATGGTAGCTTTCTGTGTTATCACTCTTTCTTTCATCCTTTCATCCCATTCATTGACAAACAATGTCAGTATACAACAAGTTATTGCTCACTTGTACCCTTTAATCATATATCATTGGAAAGCTTATATTCACAACAATCCATCAGACACATTTTCGGAATGTTCAGGTCAACAGAACTTTGACCTTTGACCTCTAGGGTATGTGATGATTTTTTTAAATGTTTGTGCTTTTCTAATAACCAATTTCTGTGTTCATGCAAGTGACTGATTGAACTAATCCTCACTATCAGTATCGGCAATCTGGCAGCATGCCCAGACCCTTGTTTTGAGAACTATATCTCAGTTTCAAGGTCTCAGCTTAGAGAAGAAGCCTCGTGAGGTATTGGTCTGTCACATGCATGACCCAGTATTGGTCGGTCACATGAATGAAGCAAACATGAATGAATAATTAATTATGAATAATTAATAAGCTAAATCATGCAAATATTACTTTCTGTGTAAGCAGTATATAAGAGAACTAATGGGACTTCCCCGTTAGAGCTCCTGATCGACATGTGTACTTGGTGCATTGAGTTGGTTGGAACCTCTACAGCATGCTGATGTCACGAACTCTGATGCGGATGTGGTGCGAATCAATAGCAGGACACAGGAGCTAAGTCAATCCAGACTTTACTAGTAAATCCAAAAATAACAACACGGGTCAAACAACCCGGAGGCGAAACATACGCCACAGTGCGTAAAACACTCCCAAACCGAACTGCGCACGAACAATAGTGCGACGGTATACAAAGAGAGTCTGGCAAACAGCACTGCACCAAACGACAGGAAAACATACAACGGTGGCAGCTAGTACTCCGGAGACGACGACCGCCGAAGCCTGCCCGAGCAAGGAGGAGGAGCAGCCTCGGCCGAAACCGTGACAGTACCCCCCCCTTGACGCGCGGCTCCAGCCGTGCGCCGACCCCGGCCTCGGGGACGACCAGGAGGACGCGGAGCAGGGCACGCGGGGTGCCCCCGGTGGAACTCCGACAGGAGAGACGGGTCTAGGATGTCCCTCCGCGGCACCCAGCACCGTTCCTCCGGGCCGTACCCCTCCCACTCCACTAGATATTGGAGACCCCCCATCCGACGTCTCGAGTCCAAGATGGACCGAACGGTGTACGCCGGAGCCCCCTCGATGTCCAGTGGGGGCGGGGGAGTCTCTCCTATCTCACCTTCCTGGAGTGGACCAGCTACCACCGGCCTGAGAAGAGACACATGGAACGAGGGGTTAATATTCTTATAATCAATAGGCAGTTGTAACTTATAACACACCTCGTTCAATCTTCTCAGGACTTTAAAAGGCCCCACAAACCGCCGACCCAGCTTCCGGCAGGGCAGGCGGAGGGGCAGGTTTCTGGTCGAGAGCCAGACTCGATCTCCAGGTGCGTACACCGGCCCCTCACTGCGGTGGAGATCGGCGCTCGCCTTGTGTCGACGGATGGCCCGCTGCAGATGGACGTGTGCAGCGTTCCACGTCTCCTCCGAGCGCCTCACCCACTCATCCACCGCAGGGGCCTCGATCTGGCTCTGCTGCCATGGTGCCAGAACCGGCTGGTACCCTAATACACATTGGAAGGGGGTTAGGTTGGTGGAGGAGTGGCGGAGAGAGTTTTGGGCCATCTCCGCCCAGGGAATATACCTAGCCCACTCCTCCGGCCGGTCCTGGCAATACGACCTCAGAAACCTACCCACATCCTGGTTCACTCGTTCTACCTGCCCATTGCTCTCCGGGTGGTACCCCGAGGTAAGGCTCACCGAGACCCCCAAACGCTCCATGAACGCTCTCCAGACTCGGGAGGTAAACTGGGGGCCTCGATCAGACACTATATCCTCGGGTACCCCGTAATGCCGGAAGACGTGGGTAAATAGTGCCTCAGCGGTCTGTAGGGCAGTAGGAAGACCCGACATAGGGAGGAGGCGACAGGCCTTAGAGAACCGGTCCACAACGACCAGGATGGTGGTATTCCCCTGAGAAGGGGGAAGGTCTGTCACAAAATCCACCGAGAGGTGGGACCAGGGTCGTTGTGGAACGGGCAGAGGTTGTAATTTACCCCTGGGCAAATGTCTGGGCGCCTTACACTGGGCGCACACCGAGCAGGAGGAGACATAAACCCTCACATCCCTGGCTAACGTTGGCCACCAGTACTTAGTACTAAGACAATGCACTGTCCGGCCAATACCTGGATGTCCAGAGGAGGGTGACGTGTGAGCCCAGTAAATGAGTCGATCCCGAACCTCGAGCGGAACGTACGTCCGACCCACAGGACACTGTGGAGGGCTAGGGTCGGCACGCAACGCCCGCTCGATTTCAGCATCGACCTCCCACACAACCGGTGCCACTAGACAAGACGCCGGTAGTATGGGGGTGGGCTCAACGGACCTCTCCTCTGTGTCATACCACCGGGACAGAGCGTCTGCCTTCCTGTTCTGGGACCCAGGGATGTACGTGATTTTAAATACGAACCTGGCTAGAAACATGTTCCAACGAGCCTGGCGAGGGTTCAGTCTCCTAGCTGCCCTGATGTACTCCAGGTTCCGATGGTCAGTCAAAATGAGAAAAGGGTGTTGAGCCCCCTCAAGCCAATGCCTCCACACCTTAAGGGCCTGTACCACAGCTAACAGCTCTCTGTCCCCCACGTCATAATTTCGCTCCGCCGGGCTGAGCTTCTTAGAGTAAAAAGCACAGGGGCGGAGTTTAGGTGGCGTGCCGGACCGTTGAGAGAGAACGGCCCCTATACCGGCCTCAGACGCGTCCACCTCAACCTGAAAGGGTAAGGCGGGATCCGGATGCGCCAGCACCGGAGCCGAAGTAAACAGGTCCTTCAGTCTCCCAAAAGCCCTGTCCGCCTCAGCCGACCACTGCAGGCGCACCGGACCCCCTTTCAGCAGAGACGTTATGGGAGCTGCCACCTGTCCAAAACCCCGGATAAACCTCCGGTAGTAATTCGCAAAGCCCAAGAACTGCTGCACTTCTTTAACAGTGGTTGGGGTTTGCCAATTACGCACGGCTGACACACGGTCCACCTCCATCTTCACCCCTGACGCGGACAACCGATAACCCAAAAAGGAGACCGACTCCTGGAAAAACAGAAATTTCTCTGCCTTGACATACAGGTCGTGCTCCAACAGCCTCCTCAATACACGACGCACCAGGGCTACATGCTCGGCTCGGGTAGATGAGTACACTAGAATGTCATCAATGTACACGACCACCCCTTGCCCCTGCATATCTCGGAAGATCTCATCCACGAAGGATTGGAAAACTGACGGAGCATTCATCAACCCATATGGCATGACGAGATATTCGTAATGACCCGAAGTGGTACTAAATGCTGTTTTCCATTCGTCGCCCTCCCTAATGCGCACCAAATTATACGCGCTCCTGAGATCCAGTTTTGTGAAAAACCGCGCTCCGTGCAATGACTCCGTCATGGTCGCAATCAGAGGGAGTGGATAACTGCATTTCACAGTAATCTGATTGATACCACGGTAATCAATGCACGGGCGCAACCCTCCATCTTTTTTCTTCACAAAAAAGAAGCTCGAGGACGCAGGGGAAGTGGAGGGCCGTATGTATCCCTGTCTCAAAGATTCGGCTATGTAAGTCTCCATAGCCTTTCTCTCCTCTTGAGACAAAGGATACACGTGGCTCCGTGGGAGCGCTGCTCCTGCCTGGAGGTCTATCGCACAATCCCCCTGTCTATGAGGAGGCAACCGCGTCACCCTCGCCTTACTGAACACAAGTGCCAAATCCCCATATTCAGGTGGAATGTGCAATGCGGGCACTTGGTTTGGACTTTCCATCGAGGTCGCCCCCACGGAAACACCCAGACATCGCCCCTCACACTGAGCAGACCACTCCTTAAGAGCTCTCTGTTGCCACGAATGGCAGGGTTATGGGTACTTAACCAGGGAATTCCCAGCACCACCGGGTACGCAGGGGAGTCGATCAGATATAGCTGAATAGTCTCCTCATGACCCCCCTGCGCACACATCCTAAGTGGCGCTGTGACTTCCCTAATCAACCCCGACCCCAACGGGCGGCTATCTAACGCATGAACGGGAAAAGGATCGTCGACAGGCAGGAGGGGAATCCCTAACTCTAAACAAAACTTCCGGTCAACAAAATTCCCAGCTGCGCCTGAATCTACTAGCGCCTTATGCTGGGAATGAGGTGCAACCTGTGGAAAACTAACAGGTATACAAAAGTGCACAACAGAGAGCTCTGGGTAAGTGGGGCGTCTACTCACCTGGGAAGTCTCCCCAGTGCGTGGCCTGTCGTCCCCTCCTCCTGGAGACCCTCCCCAGCACCTGGCCGCAGTGTGCCCTCTACGGCCGCAGTTGGTGCAGGGGACAGCCCCCCTCGGGCTCCTTCTCCTCCTTTCTCTAGCGCCAGCACCCCCGAGCTCCATGGGACTCGGCTCGGAGGTGCTGGAGGATGGAATGGACGGACCCCACTCGGAACGTCCACGGGTGGCCAGCAGGGTGTCCAGACGGATGGACATGTCGACCAACTGGTCGAAGGTGAAATTGGTGTCCCTGCAGGCCAACTCACGTTGAACGTCCGCCCGTAGGCTACATCGAAAATGATCGATGAGGGCCCGTTCATTCCACCCTGCATCTGCCGCTAGAGTCCGGAACTCCAGTGCGAACGCCTGTGCGCTCCTCTTCCCCTGTCGGAGGTAGAATAGACGCTCCCCCGCCGCTTTGCCCTCTGGTGGATGGTCGAACACGGCCTTGAAGCGACGGGAGAACTCCGCGTAGGAGATGGTGGTGGCGTCTATCCTCCTCCACTCGCCGTTGGCCCATTCCAACGCCTTGCCCGTGAGACAGGAGATGAGGGCGGAAACGCTCTCGTGTCCCGAGGGCACCGGGTGTACAGTGGCCAGGTAGAGCTCCACCTGCAGGAGGAACCCCTGACACCCGGCAGCTGTACCGTCATACGCCCTCGGGAGTGAGAGCCGAATCCCACTGGGTTCCGGGCCTGGGACGGGCGGACCGACCGATGGTGGTGGTAAGGTAGGTGGAGGTGTGGGTACCCCTCTGGACTCCAAACGGTGCAGGGTGTTGATGACGTCCTGCAGAGCAGTCCCCAGTTGTCGGATCTGGTCATCCTGGCCGTGGATATGCTCCTCAAGCGACCCAGGTGCTGCTGCTCCTGCTGATTCCATCTTGTGGTGTGTAATTCTGTCACGAACTCTGATGCGGATGTGGTGCGGATCAATAGCAGGACACAGGAGCTAAGTCAATCCAGACTTTACTAGTAAATCCAAAAATAACAACACGGGTCAAACAACCCGGAGGCGAAACATACGCCACAGTGCGTAAAACACTCCCAAACCGAACTGCGCACGAACAATAGTGCGACGGTATACAAAGAGAGTCTGGCAAACAGCACTGCACCAAACGACAGGAAAACATACAACGGTGGCAGCTAGTACTCCGGAGACGACGACCGCCGAAGCCTGCCCGAGCAAGGAGGAGGAGCAGCCTCGGCCAAAACCGTGACAGCTGATAATAAATAATTATTCATTTAAGATTGACTTTGAGTGTCCCTGTGTACAATTTCCACGACAGGTACATATCAGAATTACCTGTAAAATGGCGTTATAAAGGAAACCCTGAGGGCAGCTATGTTTTTGGAATGTAACTTTGGTGTCATGACTTCCGCCGAAGTTGGTGCCTCTCCTTGTGCGGGCGGCTATCGGCGGTCGTCGTCACCGGCTTTCTAGCTGCCACCGATCTACGTTTCTGTTTTCCATTTGTTTTGTCTGTATTGTACACACCTGGTTCCCATCACGTTAATTTGTTTCCCTATTTAACCCTCTGGTTCCCTCATGGTGTTGTGCGTGAATGTTCTTTGTTTGGTGTTTATACTGCTGTGAGCTGATGTATTTCCCTGCGTGGAAATTAGATTTGTTGTTTTTCGAGTAAAGTTAGTCTATTACTCAGTTCTGTGTCCTGCGCCTGACTCCGTCCTACCGCTGCACACTGACACCTGACAGAATCACGCACCACATATGGAGTCAGCAGGTGCACCCAGTCCTCCGTTACCGGTGGAGGAGCGCGTCCAGCAGCACACGACGATACTCCACAATCTGGGCACAGCCATGGATCTCGTGCTGCACGCCATGGAGCGATGGGAGAGAGAGGGTTTTCCCACAACCCCATCAACTTCACCTCAACCCACACCGCTGTCCACCCCTCCATCACCTGGACCCAGTGGGATTCGGCTCTCGCTCCCAAAGGCCTATGATGGGACGGCTGCCAGGGGGGTTCCTGCTCCAGGTGGAGCTCTACCTGGCGACCGTCCACCCGGCTCCCTCGGGTTACGAGAGTGTGTCCGCCCTCATCTCCTGTTTGTCGGGGAAAGCGCTGGAGTGGGGCAACGCCGAATGGGGAGGGATAGACGCTACGTTGGTTCGCTACGAGGATTTCACCCGCCGTTTCCGGGCGGTCTTTGATCATCCACCTGAGGGGAGAGCGGCGGGGGAACGCTTGTTCCATCTCAGACAGGGGAAGAGGAGCGCACAGGACTTCGCTCTGGACTTCAGGACCCTGGCTGCCAGCGCGGGAGGGAATGAGAGGGCCCTGATCGACCATTACCGGTGTAGTCTACGGGAGGACGTTCGTCGGGAGCTGGCCTGCAGGGACACCACCCTTACACTTGACCAGCTGGTGGATTTATCCATCCGGCTGGATAATCTGTTGGCCACCCGCAGACGTCCGGAGCAGGGTCCATCAATTCCATCCCCCAGCACCTCCGACCCTACCCCTATGGAGCTCGGAGGTGCTGCTCTAAGGGTGACCGGAGGGGGGGCCGTTTCCTGCACCAAGTGTGGCAGCAGAGGGCACACTGCTGGTCAGTGCTGGGGAGGTTCCCCAGGGAGTCGAGGCAGCAGGCAGGGCACTGGTGGATCATCCCAGGTGAGTAGCCACCCGATTCACCCAGAGCTCCCTGTTGCGCACATGTATGTCTGTATAAAGTTTCCAGAGTTTTCCCCGCATTCCCAGCATAAGGCGCTAGTAGACCGTGCATTTGCACTTAGATTAGGGATCCCTATTGTTCCTGTTGATGTGCCCTTTCCTGTACATGCCTTAGATAGTCGTCCTTTAGGATCGGGCCTGATTAGGGAGGTCACAGCTCCACTATGTATGATAACGCAGGAGGGTCATGAGGAGAGTATTAGTCTCTTCCTGATCGATTCTCCTGCGTTTCCTGTGGTGTTGGGGCTTCCCTGGTTGGCCCATCATGACCCCACTATTTCGTGGCAACAGAGGGCTCTCATGGGATGGTCATGTCAGTGCTCAGGGAGGTGTGTAGGTGTTTCCGTAGGTACAACTTCGGTGGAAAGTCCAAACCAGGTCTCCCCCATGCTCATTCCCCCCGAATATGCCAATTTGGCTCTCGCCTTCTGTAAAAAGAAGGCGACTCAATTACCACCCCCATCGACGGGGGGATTGTGCGATAAATCTCCAGGTAGACGCAGCACTTCCCAGGAGTCACGTGTATCCTCTGTCACAGGAGGAGACGGCGGCTATGGAAATATATGTCTCAGAATCTCTGGGACAGGGATACATTCGGCCTTCCACTTCACCTGCCTCTTCGAGTTTCTTTTTTGTGAAGAAGAAGGATGGAGGTTTACGCCCGTGCATTGACTATCAGGGGATAAATCAGATCAAGGTGAAGTACAGTTACCCATTGCCTCTCATAGCCAGTGTGACCGAGTCATTGCACGGGGCGCGCTTCTTCACAAAACTGGATCTCAGGAGCGCGTACAACCTGGTGCGTATCCAGGAGGGGGATGAGTGGAAGACGGCATTTAGTACCACCTCTGGGCACTATGAGTACCTCGTCATGCCATACGGGTTGATTAATGCTCCATCAGTCTTCCAATCCTTTGTAGACGAGATCTTCAGGGACCTGCACGGGCAGGGTGTAGTGGTGTATATAGATGACATTCTCATATACTCCGCTACACGCGCCAAGCATGTGTCCCGGGTGCGCAAGGTGCTTGGTCGACTGTTGGAGCATGACCTGTACATCAAGGCTGAGAAATGTCTGTTCTTCCAACAGTCCGTCTCCTTCCTAGGGTACCGCCTATCCGCGTCAGGGGTGGAGATGGAGAATGACCGCATTTCAGCCGTGCGTAATTGGCCGACTCCAACCACGGTAAAGGAAGTGCAGCGGTTCTTAGAGTTTGCCAACTAATACCGGAGGTTTATCCGGGGCTTTGGTCAGGTAGCGGCTCCCATTACCTCCTTGCTGAAGGGGGGACCGGTGCGACTGCAGTGGTCAGCTGGGGCGGACAGGGCTTTTGGTCACCTGAAGGCTCTGTTTACCTCGGCTCCCGTGCTGGCTCATCCGGATCCCTCCTTAGCATTCATAGTAGAGGTGGACGCGTCCGAGGCTGGGATAGGAGCTGTGCTGTCTCAGCGCTCGGGTACGCCACCAAAGCTCCGCCCCTGTGCTTTCTTTTCGAAGAAGCTCAGCCCGGTGGAGCGAAACTATTATGTGGGGGACCGGGAGCTATTAGCTGTTGTCAAGGCTCTGAAGGCGTGGAGACATTGGCTTGAGGGGGCTAAACACCCTTTCCTCATTTGGACTGTCCACCGCAATCTGGAGTACATCCGGGCGGCAAGGAGACTGAACCCTCGCCAGGCAAGGTGGGCCATGTTTTTCACCCGTTTTGTTTTCACCCTATCCTACAGACCAGGTTCCCAGAACGCTAAGGCAGACACTCTGTCCCGGATGTATGACTCAGAGGAGCGGTCCACGGATCCCACTCCCATACCGGCTTCTTGCCTGGTGGCACCGGTGGTATGGGAGGTTGACGCGGACATCAAGTGGGCGTTACGTACGGAGCCCACTCCCACCCAGTGGCAGTGCGCTGTCTTAGTGGGAAGTACTGGTGGCTCACTTTAGCTAAGGACGTGAGGGTTTATGTTTCCTCCTGCTCGGTGTGCGCCCAGTGCAAGGCACCTAGATACCTGCCCAGAGGGAAATTACAACCCCTACCCGTTCCACAACGGCCGTGGTCACACCTATCGGTGGACTTCGTGACGGATCTTCCTCCGTCACAAGGTAACACCACAATCCTGGTCATTGTGGATCGGTTTTCTAAGTCCTGCCGTCTCCTTCCTTTGCCCGGTCTCCCTACGGCCCTACAGACTGCGGAGGCTCTGTTTACTCACGTCTTCCGGCACTACGGGGTGCCTGAGGAAATAGTGTCTGATCGGGGTCCCCAGTTCACATCGAGGGTCTGGAGGGCGTTCATGGAACGTCTGGGGGTCTCAGTCAGCCTGACCTCAGGTTTTCACCCCGAGAGTAATGGGCAGGTGGAGAGAGTTAACCAGGATGTGGGTAGGTTTCTGCGGTCCTATTGCCAGGACCGGCCGGGGGAGTGGGCGGCTTTCATCCCCTGGGCAGAGATGGCCCAAAACTCCCTCCGCCACTCCTCCACTAACATGTCTCCATTTCAGTGTGTACTAGGGTATCAGCCGGTCCTGGCACCGTGGCATCAGAGCCAGATCGAGGCACCTGCGGTGGATGAATGGTTTCGGCACTCGGAGGAGACCTGGGACGCTGCCCATGTGCACCTGCAACGGGCCATCAGGCGACAGAAGGCGAGCGCCGACCGCCACCGCAGTGAGGCCCCGGTGTATGCACCGGGGGACCGGGTCTGGCTCTCGACCCAAAACCTGCCCCTTCGCCTGCCCTGCCGGAAGCTGGGTCCGCGGTTTGTGGGGCCGTTCAAAGTCCTGAGGAGAATCAACGCGGTCACTTATAGGTTATTACGTCCCCCTGATTACCATATTAACCCCTCGTTTCATGTGTCTCTCCTCAGGCTGGTGGTGGTTGGTCCGCTCCAGGAATCTGAGGTACGGGAGGTTCCTCCACCTCCTCTGGACATCGAGGGGGCCCCGGCGTTCTCTGTCTGTTCCATCCTGGATTCGAGGCGTCGGGTGGGGGGCCTTCAGTACCTCGTGGAGTGGGAGGGGTACGGTCTGGAGGAACGGTGCTGGGTCCTGGTGAGGGATATCCTCGAGGAGGCAGGTGAAGTGGAGGGACGTATATACCCCTGGCCCAGGGACTCGGTGACGTATGTTTCCATAGCCTCCGTTTCAGCCTGCGACAGGGGGTACACATGACTCCTGGGAGGTACAGCGTCTACCCGAAGGTTTATCGCGCAATCCCCCGCCCGATGAGGTGGTAATTTAGTCACACGCATCTTAGAAAACATGTGCGCCAAATCGAGGTATTCGGGGGGGAATGCGCACGGTGGAGGTACCTTCTGGACTTTCCACTGTGGTTGCACCAATGGAAACACCTAGACACCTACACTGACACTCTCTCGACCACCCCGTGAGAACCCTCTGCGGCCATGAGAAGGTGGAGTTGTGGAGTGCTAGCCAAGGGATACCTAATACCACAGGGAAAGCAGGAGACTCAATAATCGAAAAAGTAACCTGCTCACAATGAGTCTCCTGGGTGATCATGGTGACTGGTACAGTGACTTCCTTTACAAACCCGGACCCTAATGGTCAACTTTCAAGTGCTCTGATGGGGAGTGGAATGGATAGGGGAACCAATGAAATGCCTTGACGGCGTGAGAATGCCCTGTCCATAAAGTTCCCAGCTGTGCCTGAATCGACTAGCGCCTTACACTGGGGAACTACCATGTGATCGGGAAAGTGGATAGGTAGGGTACAGTGCGCAGCAGAGGGCTCTGAACAAGTGTGGGTGTTTGATACCTGGGGTGATGCATGAGTGCCCTGCCTGCCACCTCCAGGCCCAAAAGTGCTTTGACTACGACGTGTGGTGTACTGTCCCTTCGTGCCACCAGAGTGGCACTGTCGCTGTCGTCCTCCGCTCTCTCGGATGGCAGCTCCACCCAGCTCCATCTGCTCAGAATCCTAGTCATCCGGGGTGGAAACGGGCAGACCCCTACCAGGACGTCCTCTGGCTGCCAGCAGGTTGTCCAAACGGATGGCCATGTCCACCAGTTTTGTGAAAGACAACATGGTGTCCCAGCAGGTTAGCTCCCGTCGGACGTCCTCCCGCAGATGGCACCGGAAATAGTCGATCAGGGCCCGCTCGTTCCACCCGGACCCCGCTGCCAGAGTCCGAAACTCCAACATGAAGTCCTGCACGGTCCTCGTCCCCTGCCTCAAGTGGAGCAGCCGCTCACCCGCCTCTTGACCCTCGGGCGGGTGATTGAAGACCGCCCGAAAGAGGCGAGCGAACTCCCCGTAGTCCTCCAACGTGGCTCCTCCTTCGTTCCAAACCGCGTTGGCCCACTCCAGGGCTTTCCCCGAGAGGCAGGAAACGAGGACGGACACCTTCTCCCGCTCCGATGGCGCCGGCCTGATGCTGGAGAAGTAAAGTTCCAGTTGGAGGAGGAATCCTTGGCAGAGCGCCGCCGTCTCGTCGAACGCCTGTGGTTGGGATATCTGGATCCCTCCGGGTGCTGGGGTGTAGGTGGCTGGATCCGGTTGGCCAGCTGGTCTCGACAGATTGGGTAATCTCCTCTCCAGGCGTTGGACGACCTGAAGAACCCGATCCATCGCTTCCCCCAAGCTGGCCAGCATCGTGGAATGCTCCTGGACCTGTGCCACGACTCCAGGCATACGCTCTTCTCCCGCTGACGCCATAGCGGGTGGGTGATTCTGTGATGAGTGTGATAGAAGGAGTCAGGCGCAGGAGGGTAATCACCGAAATCAGAGTTTATTCCGTCATAAACACCAATAGCGCTGGATAGCGACAGACGAAACAGGCACAGGGGGAAATCTACCCTGGCAATACAAGGTACGAGTAGCTCCACCGAGCTACACTACTCTCACAAACAAACAATCACCCACAAGGACAAGGGGGGCAGAGGGAACACTTATACACAGACTAATGAGGGGATAAGAACCAGGTGTGTGTAATTGACAAGACAAGACAAATGTAATGATGAATAATGGAGCGGCAGTGGCTAGTAAGCCGGTGACGACAAACGCTGAAGCCTGCCCGAACAAGGAGGGGAGGCAGCCTCGGCGGATGTCGTGACATATACAGGTAATTCTGATATGTACCCTAGGTCAAAGGTCAAAGTTCTGTTGACCTGATCATTCCACAAATGGGATAAAATCCATAGAATTAGGAATTCACCTTGTTCAAAGGTCAGCCATGTTGATCAGGAGGTTGGTCAACCATGGTTTGCCAGTGCTGTGATAAGATATTGTGTAAAACAATGAATGTGAAGAATGTATCTGCACTGTATGTTGGTTAGCTACCCAGACAGTTTTAGAGGAATGATTCCATAAATGTTTCAAATTAACTGCCAATATGCCAACATTCCATTCAAACAATGTAGTCAATCCAAAGCCTGGCTCAAATCAGTTGACGATAGGACTTAAACAAGTTGTAAATGCAACAAATTCTGATATCAAATCAAATCAAATCAAATCAAATTGTATTGGTCACATGCGCCGAATACAACAGGTGCAGACATTGCAGTGAAATGCTTACTTACAGCCCTTAACCAACAGTGCATTTATTTTAAACAAAAAAAGTAAGAATAAAACAACAACAAAAAAAGTGTTGAGAAAAAAAGAGCAGAAGTAAAATAAAGTGACAGTAGGGAGGCTATATATACAGTAAAATAAAGTGACAGTAGGGAGGCTATATATACAGGGGGGTACCGTTGCAGAGTCAATGTGCGGGGGCACCGGCTAGTTGAGGTAGTTGAGGTAATATGTACATGTGGGTAGAGTTAAAGTGACTATGCATAAATACTTAACAGAGTAGCAGCAGCGTAAAAAGGATGGGGTGGGGGGGCAGTGCAAATAGTCCGGGTAGCCATGATTAGCTGTTCAGGAGTCTTATGGCTTGGGGGTAGAAGCTGTTGAGAAGTCTTTTGGACCTAGACTTGGCACTCCGGTACCGCTTGCCGTGCGGTAGCCGAGAGAACAGTCTATGACTAGGGTGGCTGGAGTCTTTGACAATTTTGAGGGCCTTCCTCTGACACCGCCTGGTATAGAGGTCCTGGATGGCAGGGAGCTTTGCCCCAGTGATGTACTGGGCCGTACGCACTACCCTCTGTAGTGCCTTGCGGTCAGAGGCCAAGCAGTTGCCATACCAGGCGGTGATGCAACCAGTCAGGATGCTCTCGATGGTGCAGCTGTAGAATTTTTTGAGGATCTGAGGACCCATGCCAAATCTTTTTAGTCTCCTGAGGGGGAATAGGCTTTGTCGTGCCCTCTTCACGACTGTCTTGGTGTGTTTGGACCATGATAGTTCGTTGGTGATGTGGACACCAAGGAACTTGAAGCTCTCAACCTGTTCCACTACAGCCCCGTCGATGAGAATGGGGGCGTGCTCAGTCCTCTTTTTTTTCCTGTAGTCCACAATCATCTCCTTTGTCTTGGTCACGTTGAGGGAGAGGTTGTTGTCCTGGCACCACACGGCCAGATCTCTGACCTCCTCCCTATAGGCTGTCTCATCGTTGTCGGTGATCAGGCCTACCACTGTTGTGTCGTCGGCAAACTTAATGATGGTGTTGGAGTCGTGCCTGGCCATGCAGTCATGGGTGAACAGAGAGTACAGGAGGGGACTGAGCACGCACCCCTGAGGGGCCCCCGTGCTGAGGATCAGTGTGGCAGATGTGTTGTTACCTACCCTTACCACCTGGGGGCGGCCCGTCAGGAAGTCCAGGATCCAGTTGCAGAGGGAGGTGTTTAGTCCCAGGATCCTTAGTTTAGTGATGAGCTTAGAGGGCACTATGGTGTTGAATGCTGAGCTGTAGTCAATGAATAGCATTCTCACGTAGGTGTTCCTCTTGTCCAGGTGGGAAAGGGCAGTGTGGAGTGCGATAGAGATTGCATCATCTGTGGATCTGTTGGGGCGGTATGCAATATATATATTGTATCATATCATATCATATAATAGCACAAACAGCTTTCCAAGAAAACAAAATGTGAGACATTTATGGTCTGTTTACATATACTGTATTTTAGAGGATATTTACACAGAAAATGGGTATAAAACCTGTATAAACTGTATTTATAATTATATGACTATTTTATATTGACTATAATTCCATTTCAGAATTTCTGGTAGATCACATGCCTTGCTTTTATTTTCCTGCATAAGTAAAATCAGGATTATGCTTCTACTGCCATTCATTCCAATTACACTTTTTTGGGGATTTCTCTCTGACCAAGATGGCTGCCATTTCGCCCCATTATGGAACTTTAGACAATGGGTGGATCTAATCCTGAATGCTGATTGGTTTAAACCGCATTCCAGAAATTACCACCGGCTAAATCTATGACGCTAAAATGCCTATTTACTCTGTTCCATCTGACTGCGCAATCCACTGTCTCATCAGCCCAGCCAGGCACTTTATTACATTTACATTTTAGTCATTTAGCAGACGCTCTTATCCAGAGCGACTTACAGTTAGTGAGAGCATACATTTTTCATACTTTATAAACTTGATCTCCACTATAAAAAGCATCTAGACATTATCTCACATTTCTTTTAGACTAACATTTAGTTTTCAACAGCGGATAGTTGTATAAACCTTGCTGTCTGTCTCTCCGACATTTGCAACATTGTTTCAATATTAACATTCGAACTCCAGCTGTCCAATAGTAATGAATGTGTAGGGCAGGGGTGTCAAACTCATTTTAGCTCAGGGGCCACATGGAGGAAAATCTATTCCCAAGTGGGCCGGACCGGTAAAATCATGGTATATATAACTTAAAAACAACAACTTCAGATTGTTTTCATTGTTTTAATACGATTAACATAAAACATAAAGCTGGAGCCTGAGGACAGTGTGTCCAAAATAGTACAAGCACAACATCACTATTAATCATAAAACACCTCAAGTTTATTTGAAAATTCTAAAGAAAAAGAACACACAAAACACACAATGCCTCAGTGATTCACAGAACTGTTTCACAGATCACAGAACTATATCAGGGTGTCATTTCTCAGGCAGAAATGTAGATAAAAAGAATGAAATCCTGTTCCCCAAACAAGTGCAAGAACCACAGAGTCAAGAATAGGTTAAATATATAAATAAAATAACATCAATTAAAAACAACATCAACATAAAAACATATAAACATAAAGCTGGAGCCTGAGGACAGTGTGTCCAAAAGCACAACATCACTATTAATCATAAAACACCTCAAGTTATTTGAAAATTCTGAGGACAAAGAACACACAAACACACAATGCCTCAGTGATTCACAGAAGTATATCACAGATCACAGAACTATATCAGGGTGTCTCATGCAGCACTTTAAGTGGGGTTGCATAGTTTATTTGACTCCTGATACCTGGCATCTTTTAGCTTTCACCAGCGCATCAATATCAGTCGTCACATCCTGAGTGGCAGCCAACTTCAGGATGTGATTCAAGTGCTTGTGCGTGAGCCTTGAGCGCAGCTTTGTTTTATTTATGCTCATTACAGAGAAAACTTGCTCACAAAGATATGTGGTTCCAAACATACACAACAGTTTTGCAGCGAGGGTTGTCAAGTTGGGGTAACCTGGCAAGAGATTCTGATAAAATGTGTCCAAGCCAGCTGCGGCAAATTTGCCCTTCAAATCCGAGTCACACTGCAAGTCTATTATTTCAAGTTGGATGCTGACGGGCAGATCAGAGGGATTCACGGTGAATGGCGAGCAAAAAACATTGAAGTCTTTCTCCCGTTCACCAAAAATCTGAAAGCGTTGCTCAAACTCCCGTAACAGTCCCGTTATTTTATCTTTGAACCGCTTCATGTCTGTCACATGTTGGGTCGCGCACAAATTTTTCAGACAGGGGAAGTGAGCTGCATCACCACCGGCGAGTTGCGTCTCCCACAATGACAGCTACAACTTGAAAGAACGTATGCTGTCATAATACTGCGTGACAACTTTGTTGCGCCCTTGCAGCTGTTTGTTCAAGTTATTCAGGTGCTCTGTAACATCCACCATAAATGCAAGGTCCTGCATCCATTCTGCGGAATGAAATTCTAACACTGGTTTGCCCTTTTCTTCCATGAACTGTTCAATTTCTTCTCGTAAATCAAAGAAACGCCTCAGCACAGCACCTCGGCTTAACCATCTTACCTCAGTGTGGTATGGCAGGCCATAGATGTGGTCTTTCTCTCTGAGAAGGCTGTCAAACTGACGGTGATTCAGGCTTCTGGATCAGATGAAATGAACAGTTTGGATGACCACCTTCATGACGTTATCCATCTTTAATGACTTGCAACACAAAGCCTCCTGGTGCAAAATACAGTGAAAAGTCCAAAAATCACATCCTCCATTTGCAGATTGCACTTTCTCTCTGAACTTTGTCACAACGCCTGCTTTTTTCCCGATCATTGAGGGCGCACCATCTGTAGCCAGGCTGACAGCGCGGGACCAGTCCACTCCGACCCTGTCCAGCGCGCCGACGAGTGCGGTGAAAATATCAGCTGCTGTCGTTGTATCTGTCATCGGCACCAACTCCACAAACTCCTCGGTGATGGTCAATGTGTCATCAACTCCGCGGATGAAAATGGCCAGTTGTGCAACATCTGTAATGTCCGTGCTTTCATCAATTGCAACCGAAAACGCAATAAATGACTTTACTTTTTGCTTCAACTGGCTGTCCAAATCCACTGAAAGATCGGAAATCCTGTCTGCAACTGTGTTTCTTGTCAGGCTAATATTTGCAAAAGCCTGGCGCTTTTCAGGGCACACAATCTCCGCTGCCTTCATCATGCAAGTTTTTACAAATTCACCCTCACTAAAGGATTTTGAAGCCACTGCGATTTCATTAGCAATGAGGTAGCTAGCTTTCACTGCAGCGTCACTGATGTCTCGGCTGTGAGTAAACACAGACTGCTGTTTCTTCAGACCCGCCAACAGTTCATTCACCTTCTCTCTTCTCCGCTGTCCTTGAAAGTTGTCATATTTGTCCGCATGAAGACTCACATAGTGGCGACGAAGGTTATATTCTTTCAGCACTGCAACATGCTGTCAACACACCAAACATACAGCTTTCCCATTCAATTCCGTGAATAAATAGGAGGATGACCATTTTTCTTGGAACACTCTGCACTCTGCGTCCACTTTTCTCTTTTTTGACAGAGACATATTGGGGCAATGAGGGTGCCAAAGCACATAATGTTAATAGTAGAAGCCGTAATAAATATCGCGGGCAAAACAAAGTAGCTCATCCGGACTGGCAGCACTTGCTTGACCTACTTGCTCTGCCCCGGTATAAACAGTTTGCTTGCTTAACACAATTGCTATTGCGCCATCCAGTGGACTCAATTGGAACAGCAGTTTATTTTATTGAAAAATTGCAGCGCATTTTTATACTTTACAAAATCATCTTGCGGGCCGGATTAAACCCGTTTGCGGGCCTGATCCAGCCCGCGGGCCGGACGTTTGACACCCCTGGTGTAGGGGTAGGTGGTCGACAGGCAGGCAGCGTTTCTCAGCCAGTCGAAATCATGAATCAGCTGGCATAATTTTTATGGATATATACAAACAAATGTCAATTGAAAAGAGGTAAAACGAAACGAACTGCAGCTAGTTTGCAGTCTTTCCAGCTTCTGTTTGAAGTGATTGTGTTAGCTGTGTTGTTGGCTAGCTCCTCTGAACAACAGTGTCCTGACGAGAGAGGACAGTTTCTATGCCAGGCGAAATCGCGCCTCATTAGCTCATTGTTATGGATGTATCCAAATAAATGTCACTAGAAAACAGCTTAAACAAATGAAATGAAGCTACTGTTTTATTCTGTCGGCACTGTTTGACATGACTGTAAGTTAGCCGTAGTTGGCTAGCTAGCAAGCAAGGGATAAGTACTTCGTCTCGGGCCTAACAACACCGTGCCAATATATCCTTCAAACACCGGCTTCTCGGGCGTAATCACTTAATTGAGGGTTTATGTCATAGTCCCTCTGGTAATTTAATAGGATCTCTATATGAAAATCCCTATGGGAAAAATGAATGGGATGGAGGGATGAAAGAGTGATAACAAAGAAAGCTACCATTGCTGCACTGCTATCACACATTTTCCAACTCTAGGGACATAGACCTTTAAAAAAATCACTGTGAGACATCGTCGGCCCAAGTTAACCTGACAGCCCAAATCTGGAGGTCTGGCTGATGGACTGTTTAATCATATTATTTTTCTTATATCTTATGTAAACTGCACCGCAATTCCATTTTATTGTAACCTGCGAAAGTGCTCCATTATGGCACCCATTGTGGCATATGTATTTGTGTAAATAAAACGAATCTATCTAATATGCAAGTATTGAATAAGTCTGAATGACAGAACAACGGGACAGAACAATGGGATATAAAAGTGTTTTCTAAAGTTCATTATTATAAGTATATTATTATTATTATTATTATTATTATTATTATTATTAATAGCAGCATTATAAATAATGTTTTGTGAATTTAATTAGGCCTACTGTTGTTACCATAATTACTGTCTAGTAGGGCCTAATCATTACTCTTATTGCTGTTAACAATATTGTCATTATATTATTTGTGCTTTTATGGCTATTAACTATTTTCCTTTTTTCATATTGTTAAACAAAATTCAAAGTCTGCTAACATTTCCCAAAAAATGTTTACGAATTCTGACCATTTGTATTTTTTCCCCCGTCTTTATTGCGGGACTTTTATTTTGAACGGAAATCGCCGAGATCACTTATTCATGGGAGGTATTGCTTATTCTTGCTGGCGGAATGGAGGTGACACTGCACCTGCTCCCGGTATTTTACAGGGATGCGCACCTCTTATAATATCTCGGTGTGCGCACTGTGACTGTCTATAGCGCATGTCGCCCTCTTTCCCCTAGCAGGCTGAAGAACAGATGACGTCGTTTAACAATTTCAGCACCATGGACAGATCAACACTGCCACGCACGCAAAGCCTACAAAACATAATCATCATGGGCATAACATAATTAATCTATGATGTAGCAAAGTATCAATATGTATCAATATAGCCTATTTATAAATACATTGTTTACATAGCCTGTATTTTCTATTTCTTACAGCATAGCGGTAAGAGAGAGCACACAAAGCCTAGGGCGCAATTCTGTTGAGATAGATCAAGGAGTGGTGCATGCGCGTCAGTGCAAGGATCCCCTAGCGTATTCTGATAAGAGATCATCCCTCCGTGCTGCGTGGTAGAGTTGAATATAGCTGTAGAGGAGAGTGAGGAGTGGAGAAGCGTTCTGTGTAGAGGGGACACCGGGGAAGCGTAATCAATGAGGGTGCAAGTAAAATTTAAATAGAAGACCGATTCCAAACGTTGAAACACCCTCAAAACGGAAGGGCGATAAAGGGGGGACAAGCGCTCGGTTCCGAGAGAGAACGCTTTCCCTCATTTGATTCTACTGAGAAGGAGCGACCGATTCCCTTGCAATCATGGGGAACCGGGGGATGGAAGACCTTATTCCTCTTGTGAATAAAATGCAAGATGCCTTCTCGGCCATCGGTCAAAATTCCCAGTTGGATCTGCCTCAAATTGCTGTGGTCGGCGGGCAGAGTGCAGGGAAAAGCTCGGTGTTGGAGAACTTCGTTGGGAAGTAAGTGGTTTTGTGTTTCTGTACGCAAATGCATCCCTCCATTATCAAAGCCTCCTAGGCTGCAATGGTTCTTGCACACCTACCCAGACCCATCCCTATCCCCATCCCCCTCAATGCTTTGATTTACAGCCTTTGAGATCCATTGGATAACCTCAGAATTATATCGAATGTATTAAATTAAGATGAGTTGCTGAAATTGCTGCCTTGAATCACCAGTCCCTCATCTTCACGCTTAATAACTGTAAACAGATTATTTGGTTACATAAAACCTTCCATGTGCTAATTGCTGCATTATATGCATTGGCAGAATAGAATAGCTAACCAAAATGGACGTTTGATTGTGTTGTTAGTGCTCCCTGTTATAAAACGATTGTATTTAAGCTTAAACAATAATAATATAAATTATGTATTTGCTCTATGGTGCTATTCTAATATTTGTTGTAGTACAAATCTACAGTAGATATTAAAATAATACCCCAACATTTGTGCGTTTCCTTTGATATTACAAATTGCATATTGGAGGTTTCCAGTTCTTATGATTAAAGACATCATAATATACCTGTTTAATGGGGTTGAATAGGGTACGCAATTCCCCCCATCCTCTCGTGGGTTATTCAACCTTAGGCTCAGGGCGCATAGCGCATTGGAGGCCACGGCCCAGTACTGTGTAGGCACCTTTTAAACACACAATTCCAACAAGAAAGCCTAATGTGTAGTTGTTTCTCAGACAGGGTTGCCATTTTGTCGTTCATAAACTAAACACAGACCACAGAGGAGAGATATTATGTGTATCTGACCTTCAGTAATTTACGGATTAGGGTACACCTAATGTGAGATATGAGTGAATACATAACACTAATTATGTCATAGTCCCTGTCACAACTGTCACGGTGTTGATGGTGGATAAACCGCATTTCTCTGGGGACACAACCCCGCTATACTGCAGTATGACCTTGCGAAAATACATGTAAAGGAGAAGGGAGAGAGAGTCGCTTTGAGCCCTTCGACTTCGGCTCCACATCCATCTGTTAGTACTTTGCTAGGCTGCTGCACCCGCTCAGCACCGGGCGATACGATAGGTGACTGACTGATTGTCAGGCCTCCCTTGGCTGTTGGAAATTTCGCAATACAATGCATTGCTTTAGTATGCAAAACCACACAGCCTACACATTTATTTTTAATGTTAATGGGAACAGTTGGATGTCCTGGTCAATATTAATTATGCGTGTTCTCAGCAGCATTGTCATCCTGACAAGTTTATACTGTAAGTGCCTATTAAGATGTTCACTGCAGTCTGGACGCAATGAATTGCCTGCTGACTAGCAGAATATACCATCGTGCAGTCTTCTCTCCCTAACCAGCTGCACTGACATCACCCGGGTCTTCCTGATCACACGCTACTGCCGCACCCCCTCCCTGCTGTTTTCTTTTGTGTTCACACACACATACTCATGCACCACGCATGAACACACACACACACACACACACACACACACACACACACACACACACACACACACACACACACACACACACACACACACACACACACACACACACACACACACACACACACACACACACAATACACTTGTTGTGTTTACTCACACATACACATACACACACACACATACACATACATACACACACACATACAAACATACTGTACATACACAATGCACATGTGGTGTTTCCACTCTCTCACTGTCTATCCTACTCTCCCTCTCACAGTAATTTAATGCTCTCTCTCTACTGGGGCCCTACTCTAATCTGTTGGCCTTCATTAAGCTGCTTGCTGTTTATCCTTTTGACTTTTAATAGAATCTATCAGCGTGTAGCATGGAGGTGGCTCATAGCATGGATGCAGACAGAGACACTGTATGTCTGTTTGGATGTGTGGACAGACAGAGGACCATTTTATTGGCACTGGCATTTCCTGAAGAACTAGAAGACCATCTGACCATGTTTTGTCAGTCCACTCACTCCCTTGACCCCATGGTGACATCATTGGCTTTACAGGGAACTGTAGAAACACTGAGAGATTAGAGCAGAGATAGAAAGCGAGATAGAGAGACTCAGGCCACAGTTATTATAAAAGTGTGTAAATGCAGAGAGATGGAGAGAGAGAAAGAGAGAGAGCTAGAGAAAGAGGGAGACACAGGGTCTCAGCCCACAGGGTCTTATGAAAGTGTGTAAACACTTTACTTAACATCTCTGTCATAAGAGGTATAACATTACAATAATTACATGATATACAGTGAGGGGAAAAAGTATTTGATCCCCTACTGATTTTGTACGTTTGCCCACTGACAAAGACATGATCAGTCTATAATTTTAATGGTAGGTTTATTTGAACAGTGAGAGACAGAATAACAACAAAAAAATCCAGAAAAACGCACAGCAAAATTTTTATAAATTGATTTGCATTTTAATGAGGGAAATAAGTATTTGACCCCTCTGCAAAACATGACTTAGTACTTGGTGGCAAAACCCTTGTTGACAATCACAGAGGTCAGACGTTTCTTGTAGTTGGCCACCAGGTTTGCACACATCTCAGGAGGGATTTTGTTCCACTCCTCTTTGCAGATCTTCTCCAAGTCATTAAGGTTTCGAGCCTGACGTTTGGCAACTCGAACCTTCAGCTCCCTCCACAGATTTTCTATGGGATTAAGGTCTGGAGACTGGCTAGGCCACTCCAGGACCTTAATGTGCCTCTTCTTGAGCCACTCCTTTGTTGCCTTGGCCATGTGTTTTGGGTCATTGTCATGCTGGAATACCCATCCACCACCCATTTTCAATGTCCTGGCTGAGGGAAGGAGGTTCTCACCCAAGATTTGACGGTACATGGCCCTGTCCATCGTCCCTTTGATGCAGTGAAGTTGTCCTGTCCCCTTAGCAGAAAAACACCCCCAAAGCATAATGTTTCCACCTCCATGTTTGATGGTGGGGATGATGTTCTTGGGGTCATAGGCAGCATTCCTCCTCCTCCAAACACGGCAAGTTGAGTTGATGCCAAAGAGCTCGATTTTGGTCTCATCTGACCACAACACTTTCACCAAGTTCTACTCTGAATCATTCAGATGTTCATTGGCAAACTTCAGACGGGCCTGTATATGTGCTTTCTTGAGCAGGGGGACCTTGCAGGCGCTGCAGGATTTCAGTCCTTCACAGCGTAGTGTGTTACCAATTGTTTTCTTGGTGACTATGGTCCCAGCTGCCTTGAGATCATTGACAAGATCCTCCCGTGTAGTTCTGGGCTGATTCCTCACCGTTCTCATGATCATTGCAACTCCACGAGGTGAGATCTTGCATGGAGCCCCAGGCAGAGGGAGATTGACAGTTCTTTTTTGTTTCTTCCATTTGAGAATTATCGTTCCAACTGTTGTCACCTTCTCACCAAGCTGCTTGGCGATGGTCTTGTAGCCCATTCCAGCCTTGTGTAGGTCTACAATCTTGTCCCTGATATCCTTGGAGAGCTCTTTGGTCTTGGCCATGGTGGAGAGTTTGGAATCTGATTGATTGATTTCTTCTGTGGACAGGTGTCTTTTATACAGGTAACAAGCTGAGATTAGGAGCACTCCCTTTAAGAGTGTGCTCCTAATCTCAGCTCGTTACCTGTATAAAAGACACATGGGAGCCAGACATCTTTCTGATTGAGAGGGGGTCAAATACTTATTTCCCTCATTAAAATGCAAATCAATTTATAACATTTTTGACATGCGTTTGTCAGGATTTTTTTGTTGTTATTCTGTCTCTCACTATTCAAATAAACCTACCATTAAAATTATAGACTGGTCATTTCTTTGTCAGTGGGCAAATGTACAAAATCAGCAGGGGATCAAATACTTTTTTCCCTCACTGTAGGATGTAAACAGTGATGAGAGTTGGTAACAACTGACTTTACACAGCCATGACAACAATCTTAGCTTTTTGCTGATCCCATTTCTGAGTTTCATATTGCATTGAGAGATACTGTAGAGGCACATTTTCACATTTCCTATTTAGAATTCGTCATTCCTCAATGTATTTCCTCGATGTGATGACTTGCAGGCAGATGTAAAATGACACGATTCATCAAACAGTTGTTATGACACCAATTCAATCATATTTTCAAGCATAGTGGTGGTTGCATCATGTTATGGGTATGCTTGTAATCATGAAGGACTGGGGAGTTTTTCAGGATAAAAAAGAAACGGAATGGAGCCAAGCACAGGGAAAATCCTAGAGGAAAACCTGGTTCAGTCTGCTTTCGACTAGACACTGGGAGATGAATTCACCTTTCAGCAGGACAATAACCTAAAACACAAGGCCAAATCTACATTGGAGTTCCTTACCAAGAAGACTGTGAAGTGGCCGAGTTACAGTTTTGACTTAAATCTGCTTGAAAATCTATGGCAAGACCTGAAAATGGTTGTCTATCGCTGCTTATCTAATCAAGATACTCTATATTAGTGTCCTTCTTTTTCACATCTTTTCTTTTACAAATGTTGGAATTTCTCTTCCACTTTGACATTACAGAGTATTTTGTGTAGATCTATTTTAATCCCACTTTTTAACAACAAAATGTGTAAAAAGTCAAGGGGTGTGAATACTTTGTCAAGGCACTGTAAATACTCCCCTAGATGTATGTACATTGGTTGAAAGAAAGGAAAGTTATTATTGCACGAGTGAGCCCATAGGTTCATCAGCAAGCGTGGTGTAATTGCCTTAGTGTGCCATGCTCTTAGGCTGAAGTTAGTAGGTGAATGACATTCCACACGCTTGCTAATAGTAAATGAGGAGGAGAGACGTGACGCCTTGCTGATGAGGTAACATTATGACACTACCATATAAATACCTGCTATGCTGATGAGGTAAGATAGGAAGCAATATGAATTATATTGTTTTTACTAGATAACTTAAAAGTGATAAGCCGTTCAGACCAGCCTTCCTGATTGAACTTTCCTAAACTACATCACAATTCTCCATACACCTTAGTGGAAAATACAGGAGACATTTCTCCTAAAATGAATTCAAGAAAAGAGAAACAATGTATTTGTGATAATAGCACACAACAGGTCTGGTTATGAGTTGTGCTTATCTCATAATGACTGTAGAACTCATCATTATGCCCAGAGCAAAGCCTCCCAGCGTTGATATTTCTAGTGGGTGTGACAGCCTTTGGTTTGCAGAGATCATAATAATTGGCCAGCTGGTGAGATGCTCACATAACAGACAGTTATTTATATGTATGAAAAGCAAACGGCACTGTTAGGACTTGGATATTTGTCCTACTTTTGTAGTCTATAAACTTTGCTGACTGTCTTACTCAAAGGGAGCCTCTTCCCTACTTGATTGCACTCACTATTTGGTTTGGACACAAGGACAATTATGGGAAACAACTCATGTGTGTAACGTTGACGCTGGGAGTCAGGAAGCAGGGGCAGTTGGAGAGTTTAATAGAACACGAACAATAAACAATACAAAAACAGGAGTAGCGTCGGGACATGGAAACAGAGTCAATAACGCCTGATGGGAATTAACAACAGAGTGCTATATATATGGGGGAGTAACAAGGAAGGTGATAGAGTCCAGGTGTGCCTGATGATGAGGCGCAGGTGTGCGTAGTGATGGGTTGCCAGGGCCGGTGGTTAGTAAACCGGCGACGTCGAATGCCGGAGGGGAGGAGCAGGAGTAGACATGACAATGTAATAGACACAGGGTCAACGACACAGTGCATTGTCGGTAATGGAGGTTGTCAAAACCCTACACACTCTCTCTCTCTCTCTATCAACGTGCTCTGAAGAACGTCAATATCCTATGTTTCTTCGAGTCGTGTCTGAGCAAGGACATATAAATCTAGCTGCTTTTTCTATCAATCGGCAGGACATAAAGGCAGTGTCGGGCAAACTCGGGGGGGGGGGGGTCTCTTTGTTAACAGCTGGTGCGCAATATCTAATATTAAGGAAGTCTCAAGGTTTGGCTCGCCTGAGTTAGAATACCTCATGATAAGCTGTACACCACACTATTTACCAAGAGAGTTTTCATCTATATTTGTCATTGCTGTCTACTTACCACCATAAACCGATGCTGGCACTAAGACCGCACTCAACGAGCTGTATAGGGCCATAAGCAAACAAGAAAATGTTCACCCAGAGGGGGTGCTGGTAGTGGCTGGTGATTTGAATGCAGGAAAACTGAAATCCATCTTATTTCATTTGGCTTTGGGGATGACCAGTGAGATATACCTGCTGGAGCGCATACTACGGGTGGGTGTTGCTATGGTGACCAATGAGCTAAGATAAGGAGGGGATTTGCCTAGAAGTGATTTATAGATGACCTAGAGCCAGTGGGTTTGGCAACGAATATGTAGTGAGGGCCAGCCAACGAGAGCGTACAGGTCACAATGGTGGGTAGTATATGGTTCTTTGGTGACAAAACGGATGGCACTGTGATAGACTACATCCAATTTGCTGAGTTGAGTGTTGGAAGCTATTTTGTAAATGACATCGCCGAAGTCAAGGATCGGTAGGATAGTCAGTTTTACGAGGGCATGTTTAGCAGCATGAGTGAAGGAGGCTTTGTTGCGAAACAGGAAGCCGATTCTAGATTTAACTTTGGATTGGAGATGCTTAATGTGAGTCTGGAAGGAGAGTTTACGGTCTAACCAGACACCTAGGTATTTGTAGTTGTCCATATATTCTAAGTCAGACCCACCGAGAGTAGTGATTCTAGTCGGGCGGGCGGGTGCAAACAGCGTTTGATTGAAGAGCATGCATTTAGTTTTACTTGCGTTTAAGAGCATGGGCAAGTTACAGCGGAGGGTGCAGATCTGGTGGCCGGGGTAGAGGTAGCCAGGTGGAAAGCATGGCCAGCCGTAGCTAAATGCTTATTGAAATTCTCGATTATCGTAGATTTATCGGTGGTGACAGTGTTTCCTAGCCTCAGTGCAGTGGGTAGCTGGGAGGAGGTGCTTTTATTCTCCATGGACTTTACAGTGTCCCAAAACTTTTTGGAGTTAGTGCTACAGGATGCACATTTCTGTTTGAAAAAGCTAGCCTTTGCTTTCCTAACTGATTGTGTATATTGGTTCCTGACTTCCCTGAAAAGTTGCATATCGCGGGGGCTGTTCGATGCTAATGCAGTACGCCACAGGATGTTTTTGTGCTGGTCAAGGGTAGTCAAGTCTGGGGTGAACCAGGGGCATGCTTATTTAAGATGGAGAGGAAAGCACTTTTGAAGAACATCCAGGCATCCTCTACTGACGGAATGAGGTCAATATCCATCCAGGATACCCGGGCCAGGTCAATTAGAAAGGTCTGCTCGCTGAAGTGTTTTAGGGAGCGTTTGACAGTGATGAGGTGTGGTCGTTTGACCGCGGACCCATTACGGACGCAGGCAATGAGGCAGTGATCGCTGAGATCCTGGTTGAAGACAGCGGAGGTGTATTTAGAGGGTAAATTAGTCAGGATGATATCTATGAGGGTGCCCATGTTAATGGATTTAGGGTAGTACCTGGTAGGTTCCTTGATAATTTGTGTGAGATTGAGGGCATTTAGTTTAGATTATGTTAAGCATATCCCAGTTTAGGTCACCAAGCAGTACGAACTCTGAGGATAGATGGGCAACAGTGAGAGACTTATTTCTGGAAAGGTGGATTTTTAGAAGTAGAAGCTCAAACTGTTTGGGCACAAACCTGGATAGTATGATAGAGCTCTGCAGGCTATCTCTACAGTAGATTGCAACTCTGCCCCCTTTGGCAGTTCTATCTAGACGGAAAATGGCGTAGTTCGGGATGGACATTTCTGAATTTTTGGTGGCCTTCCTAAGCCAGGATTCAGACACTGCTAGAACATCAGGGTTGGCAGAGTGTGCTAACGCAGTGAATAACTCAAACTTGGGGAGGAGGCTTCTGATGTTAACATGCAAGAAACCAAGGCTTTTACGGTTACAGAAGTCAACAAATGATAGCGCCTGGGGAGTAGGAGTGATACTGGGGGCTACAGGGCCTGGGTTAACCTCTACATCACCAGAGGAACAGAGGAGGAATAGAATAAGTATACGGCTAAAGGCTTTAAAAACTGGTCTTCTAGTGCGTTGGGTACAGAGAATAAACGGGGCAGATATCCGGGCATTGTAGAATAGATTAGGGCATTATGTATAGACAAGGATATGGAAGGATATGAGTACAGTGGAGGTACACTGAATGCTAGAGCTGCCGCTTTCAAGGAGCGGGACACTAATCGGGACACTTATAAGAAATCCTGCTATGCCCTCCGGCGAACCAACAAACAGGCAAAGCATCAATATAGGACTAAGATCGAATCCTACTACACCGGCTCTGATGCTCAACGGATGTGGCAGTGCCTGCAAACTATCACGGATTAAAAATACTATTTGGATTGACTGCCTTTTTATTTGCATCGACTATCTTGCACCAGCTCTATGCACACTCACTGGACTACACTGACACTCCAACACACACATACACACACACACACACACACACACACACACACACACACACACACACACACACACACACACACACACACACACACACACACACACACACACACACACACACACACACACACACACACACCCACTACATACGCTCACACACACAAAACACATGCATAATGCCGCCACTTTTACCCCTACCTACATGTACATATTACCTCAATTACCTCGTATCCCTGCAAGTTGACTCGATACCGGTACTCCTTGTATATAGGCATGCTATTGTTATTTTATTGTGTTCTTTTTTAACATTTAAATCTGGTAATTTTTCTTACTTTTTAGCTCTGCATTGTTGGGAAAGGGCTCCTAAGTAAGCATTTCACGCTAAAGTCTACACCTGTTGTATTTGCGCATGTGACAAATACCTTTGGATTTGGTTTGATTCTCTGCCCTCTGTTTTTCTATCTGTCTCCCGCTTACACTCTCTCACGTTCTCTATCTAACCCTCTCTCTCTCTCTGCTACTCTGAGCACTCTACGTAATGCACATGTCATGTGTCACCCTCGGTTAGCCCTCTATAGGGGAACCTCCCCCACCATGAGAGAGAACAGTGGTGATCAGCCACAAGCGTCCATCTCTCCACCCTCATATCGTTCCCTTGACCTCCCCTCATATGTCTTTCAATGGCACAACCCATGTGTCTTTTCTTGTCCTCAGTCCCTGATCCCTATACTACAGTAAGGGCACAGCATAGCCAACAAGTTGAAGAATCTGTCGATGTACCCTTGAGCAAGGCACTAAACCCTAATTTGCTCCAGGGACGCCACACTACTATGGCTGACCCTGTAAAACAACACATTTCACTGCACCTATCCGGTGTATGTGACAATAAAACATATATTTCTTTATGTAATACACTATAATGCAATACATTTTATGTCAGACACAAAATGGCCTCCCAGTGTATTTCCTGGAAGCGGCCGGGCCCCATATCTGTCAATCATGTACTGTTGGGCTCTGATTGGCATGCTGGAGCCATTGGCTGATTTCAGGGTATAAGATGAGAGGTGTCATAAACCTATTCTTTTATCTGTCCCTATCAGATGAACACGGGTTGGTTGCTGGCTGTTTGGTGTACAGAGCCTGTACTTTCCTCTGAGGCTGCTTTCAGGACCTAGGAGAGCTCTTCAGAGGAATGTCACACTACAGATGCAGGATCTTAATTTGAGCCAGTTTGCTACAGCAGGAAAATAATCCTGCAGGAACAGGAAATGCAAATTATTACGTGGATTATAATTAATGGCCATTTTTGTAGGGATTAATACATTCTTAGTAAGGGAAAATCAAGTCTGAAATTTCAAAGTGGAAATTACAAACTTCAGAAGCCTTTTTAAACCTCAAACACTACAAGTTTTAAAGTTCTCCTGCAACAGGGGGATCAAATCAAGATCCTACATCTGTACAGCAGACCCACAATAACAACTCAGTCAGGGAATACTGCCATAGACTATCACTGTGACCTCTGTCACCTGGGGGATTCAAGACCTTGCAACAAAACTTGTACGTTTTGTAAGGTTAGGTTAGGATGAGCATGAATGAGCATGTGAGCTCTAGCCTTTGTGTTTTATAATCGCTTAGATAATAAATGACTGAATAATGGAAATAAGGTGAAGTATTGCTCTAGAAATATGAGCCTTGTCAACAGATTTCCAAATAAATTACTAATTGAAAGTTATATGAATATCTATTTCTCAGATCACCACCGATTTCTACTGATGCAGCTGTTCTAGGTCAAAGAAGTGCTTACTGCAGAGTGGATTGCACTGTTTTCCTCTGGAGAACCCCGTTTGAGAACCCACCTTTATTAGAGTGCGGGTGCTTGCAGCATTTAGCACATCAGACTAGAATATGTAAAATAGTCTCTTCTGCTGCGTAGGCTTCCTCTCATTTGCTGACGAGGCAAAAAATTCATCTCTACTGGTCCAATTGGAGAGACTATTATTGCAGGGCGGAATTACAGTATATTACATAATATGAAGAATGCAAAATGCAAGGGATTATCTGTATCCCCAACACGAGAAGGACAGTATGGGCTGTAGTATGGCCCGACTCTCTTTCTGTAATCCTATTTCTAGTCTGTGAGAGGGAAGATATACTGTAGATAGATAGCCCTTTACTGCCTGACTGACACGAATAGATGATGGGCTACTCACTGGCTAGCACTGCTGGGAAGTGTAGTCTAATTTGGTGATTTATTGATGATCATTGTTTTCCCTTTGAGAGATGTATTACTGTATGTCACTTTATTTATCGTCTTGTTTCATTTATGTTGGCCTATTATTAAATCAAATCAAATCAAAATGTATTTGCCACATGCGCCGAATACAACAGGTGTAGACATTACCGTGAAATACTTACTTACAGCCCTTAACCAACAATGCATTTATTTTTTAATAAAAAAGTAAAATAAAATAACAACAACAAAAAAGTGTTGAGAAAAAAAGAGCAGAAGTAAAATAAAATAACAGTAGGGAGGCTATATACAGGGGGGTACCGGTGCAGAGTCAAGGTGCAGGGGCACCGGCCAGTTGAGGTAGTTGAGGTAATATGTACATGTGGGTAGAGTTAAAGTGACTATGCATAAATAATTAACAGAGTAGCAGCAGTGTAAAAAGATGGGGTGGGGGTGGGGGGGCAGTGCAAATAGTCCAGGTAGCCATGATTAGCTGTTCAGGAGTCTTATGGCTTGGGGGTAGAAGCTGTTGAGAAGCCTTTTGGACCTAGACTTGGAGCTCCGGTACCGTATGATGCGCGGTAGCAGAGAGAACAGTCTATGACTAGGGTGGCTGGAGTCTTTGACAATTTTGAGGGCCTTCCTCTGACACCGCCTGGTATAGAGGTCCTGGATGGCAGGAAGCTTGGCCCCAGTGATATACTGGGCCGTACGCACTACCCTCTGTAGTGCCTTGCGGTCGGAGGCTGAGCAGTTGCCATACCAGGCGGTGATGCAACCAGTCAGGATGCTCTCGATGGTGCAGCTGTATAACCTTTTGAGGATCTGAGGACCCATGCCAAATCTTTTCAGTCTCCTGAGGGGGAATAGGCTTTGTCGTGCCCTCTTCACAACTGTCTTGATGTGTTTGGACCATGGTAGTTCATTGGTGATGTGGACACCAAGGAACTTGAAGCTCTCAACCTGTTCCACTACAGCCCCGTCAATGAGAATGGGGGCGTGCTCAGTCCTCTTTTTTTTCCTGTAGTCAACAATCATCTCCTTTGTCTTGGTCACGTTGAGGGAGAGGTTGTTATCCTGGCACCACACGGCCAGGTCTCTGACCTCCTCCCTATAGGCTGTCTCATCGTTGTCGGTGATCAGGTCTACCACTGTTGTGTCGTCGGCAAACTTAATGATGGTGTTGGAGTCGTGCCTGGCCATGCAGTCATGGGTGAACATGGAGTACAGGAGGGGACTGAGCACGCACCCCTGAGGGGCCCCCGTGTTGAGGATCAGCGTGGCTGATGTGTTGTTACCTACCCTTACCACCTGGGGGCGGCCCGTCAGGAAGTCCAGGATCCATTTGCAGAGGGAGGTGTTTAGTCCCAGGATCCTTAGCTTAGTGATGAGCTTTGAGGGCACTATGGTGTTGAACGCTGAGCTGTAGTCAATGAATAGCATTCTCACGTAGGTGTTCCTCTTGTCCAGGTGGGAAAGGGCAGTGTGGAGGGCAATAGAGATTGCATCATCTGTGGATCTGTTGGGGCGGTATGCAAATTAGAGTGGGTCTAGGGTTTCTGGGATAATGGTGTTGATGTGAGCCATGACCAGCCTTTCAAAGCACTTCATGGCTATTATTGATGGAAGGTGGGCCTAGTTCTACAGTTGGCTATGCTTTGTATACACTATTGTTTTTAGGATCACTGATAGAAGCAGTTGTATCATTATTTGTTTCTTGTGAAATGATTCTGGTGAGAGAGGGTAAAATAAGCAAGAAAGTGGAAGATGGGGGGAAAGAGGCTAGGGAAAGTGTGAGAGGAAAGAAAGAGAGAGCGAGAGTGGAGCTGGGTTAGCTGCCTTTACACTGCTCAAAGGGATTACATTTAATCTATGAGTGTACACACAGCTCACCAACAACAAGCCCTCTCATTGGCTCCCGCCCCTACTTTAATCTGGGCACCCGCCATCGGCCAAGAACGAGCCGTTTGATTGGCCCTTTCACTACAATGACTGTAATCTGGAGATGTACATGTCGACAACAACAAGCAATCTCAGCCACTAAGACTGTGGCCTGGAGATAGTGAAATTCCTTTTTCTAGTTATCATATTCATAGCGTGACTGTAATTGCTGCACACCTTTGATCAGGATTAGATTACAGCCTGTAGTTTGTACATTTAAAGCTGAAGAGTGCAATTATGCATTTTTGGGAATGGCCCCCAAGTAAGTGTTTCACTGTTAGTCTACATCTTTTGTTTACGAAGCATGTGACAAATAAAATTTTATTTTATTTTATTTTATTTATTAGACCAGGCCTAATACATTATCATTACTGGCAGGAGCTCCACTGGCGTGTGTTGGAGCATGGTGTTAGCAACATTAAGGTTGTGGGTTCAAGTCCCACCAGGACCATGTGTTTTGAATATGTGTATATATATATAATATATGACTCTAGGTCAGTTTAGATAAATATATGTTATGTTACTGTCAACTTGTTATGTCGATCAATGAGAGTGACTGTGTAAGAGAAACCAATGGAGAGGAAATTATCTGACTGTTATTGGAATAAAGCTCATCATGGTTCTGTTGTTATTCCTCACAAAGCCTCTGGCTAAGAAGCTGAATGTCAGACAATGACAACGTCCTCTCAGTGTTTCCACTAAGCAAGGCACAGTATATTCACATGCATACATGCATTCTTTGGAGTGTGTGTGTGTGTGTGTGTGCAGTAAATGTGTATGAGTCAATGATGCTCTGCTGCAGATTCCTGGCAGGTTGCCAGTGCTGGACAGGTCTATTGACTGTGTGTGTCTGTCTGTGTGTGTGTGTGTGTGTGTGGTTTTGTGTGTACAAGTGTGTGACACAATATAGTACTGTATATCTGTTTGTTTATACCGTTTCCTTATGGGTGGATATTTTTGTCTCCTCAGTGCCTTCATAGTCGACCTTGCTTTGATAGTGGACAGCCACTGGCTGGTAAGTTTGTGTGCCATCACCAGACAGGGGGAGGGGTTGAGTCTCCCAGTGGGATTAGGCGGTTGGGGTGGAGGAGAGGTGCAGGCTGGGGTGGGGCATGCCTTGCCTGCTGTCCCCACATGCTTCAAGATGCACACCATTGTTCCTATACCCAAGAAAGCGAAGGTAACTGAACTAAATGACTATCGCCCCGTAGCACTCACCTCTGTCATCATGAAGTGCTTTCAGAGACTAGTCAAGGATCATATCACCTCTACCTTATCTGTCACCCTAGACCCACTTCAATATGCTTACCACCCCAATAGATCCATAGACGATGCAATCGCCATCACACTGCACACTGCCCTATCCCATCTGGACACGAGGAATACCTATGTAAGAATGCTGTTCATTGACAATAGCTCAGCATTTAACACCATAGTAACCTCCAAGCTCATCATTAAGCTCGAGGCCCTGGTTCTGAGCCCCGCTCTGTGCAACTGGGTCCTGGACTTCCTGATGTGTCGCCCCCAGGTGGTGAAGGTAGGAAACAACATCTCCACTTCGCTGATCCTCAACACTGGGGAAACACAAGGGTGCGTGCTCAGCCCCCTCCAACTCAATCATCAAGTTTGCAGATGACACAACAGTAGTAGGCTTGATTACCAACAATGACGAGACAGTCTACAGGGAGGAGGTGAGGGCTCTGGGAGTGTGGTGCCAGGAAAATAACCTCTCACTCAACGTCAACAAAACAAAGGAGATGATAGTGTACCTCAGGAAACAGCAGGGGGTGCACTCCCTTATCCACATCGACGGGACCACAGTGGAGAAGGTGGAAAGCTTCAAGTTCCTTGGCGTACACATCACTGACAAACTGAAATGGTCCACCCACACAGACAGTATGGTGAAGAAGGTGCAATAGAGCCTCTTCAACCTCAGGCTTGGCACCTAAAACCCTCACAAACCTTTACAGATGCACAATTGAGAGCATCTTGTCGGGCTGTATCACCACCTGGTACGGCAACTGCACCGCCTGCAACCACAGGGCTCTCCAGTGGGTGGTGCGGTCTGCCCAACGCATTACCGGGGACAAACTACCCGCCCTCCAGGACACCTACAGCACCCGATGTCACAGGAAGGCCAAAAAGATCATGAAGGACATCAACCACCCGAGCCACTGCCTGTTCACCCTGCTATCATCCAGAAGGTGAGGTCAGTACAGGTGCATCAAAGCTGGGACCGAGAGACAGCTTCTATCTCAAGGCTATCAGACTGTAAAATAGCCATCACTAGCACATTAGAGGCTGCTGCCTATAGACATAGACTAGAAATCACTGGCCACTTTAAGAAATGGAACACTAGTCACTTTAATAATGTTTACATATCTTGCATTACTCATCTCATATGTATATACTGTATTCTATACTATTCTACTGTATCTTAGTCCATGCCGCTCTGTCATTGCTCGTCCATATATGTATATATTCTTAATTCTATTCCTTACGTAGATTTGTGTGTATTGGGTATATGTTGTGAAATTGTTAGATATTACTTGTTAGATATTACTTCACTGTCGGAGTTAGAAGCACAAGCATTTCGCTAAACCTGCAATAACATCTGCTAAACACGTGTATGTGACAAATGAAATTTGATTTGATTTGATTAGACTTTGTTTTCTCACTCCTTCACTGCGTTTTCCCCTGCAGTCACATATAACAGGCTATTTATGTGGTGAATGCTTTTCAGCATTGCTACATGATGTTGTGTGCATGGGTACTGTATGTGCATGTGTGCATCCATCCGTGTTTTGCTAATTTGTGCGACTGAGTCCATTTAGCAAGTATGTAGCATATGTATGAATGTGTGCGCGGGTGTGTGTATGTGTGTGTGTGGTGGATACCCCAGGAACCATGCCTTGCCTTGAGCCACCCCCCCCCCAGCAATAGCAGTGATGAATGGCATTTGGGATGGAGATGGAGTGGTGTGGGGTGTGTGACAGGGTCTGGTTGGTTCGTGCCACCTCCGCCCATCTGGATGGTCCATATGGTGGCGTTTTTGGGGAAGGCGTAGTGGAGAAGGGGTAGAGGAGGAGTCCTGCGGTTTGGGCCATCTGTCCCCTACAAAATCAAATCAAATCAAATTTTATTGGCCACATACGCCGAATACAACAGGTGTAGACATTACAGTGAAATGCTTACTTACAGCCCTTAACCAACAATGAATTAATTTTTTTATAAAAAAGTAAAATAAAACAACAACAAAAAAGTTACAGTTACATAAAATTACAGTAGGGAGGCTATATATACAGGGGGGTACCGGTGCAGAGTCAATGTGCGGGGGCACCGGCTAGTTGAGGTAGTTGAGGTAATATGTACATGTGGGTAGAGTTAAAGTGACTATGCATAAATAATTAACAGAGTAGCAGCAGCGTAAAAAGATGGGGTGGGGGTCGGGGGGCAGTGCAAATAGTCTGGGTAGCCATGATTAGCTGTTCAGGAGTCTTATGGCTTGGGGGTAGAAGCTGTTGAGAAGTCTTTTGGACCTAGACTTGGCACTCCGGTACCGCTTGCCGTGCGGTATTAGAGAGAACAGTCCATGACTAGCGTGGCTGGAGTCTTTGACAATTTTGAGGGCCTTCCTCTGACACCGACTGGTATAGAGGTCCTGGATGGCAGGAAGCTTGGCCCCAGTGATGGGGCCAAAATGTTACTAGAGGAGAGGAAGGTGCAGAGAAAGCCAGGCTCACACCCCAAGAGGAGAGAGAGCGTAGACAGGAAATAGATTTTACACAGTAGGAAATAGTACTGTTGCAGGAAATTGATTTGACACAGTAGGAAATAGTACTGTTGCAGACTAGACAGTGCTGCCAATGGTTTGTCTGTTTATCTCTATTCAGATAGTGATATGAAATGGATTTAATCATTAAATTATTGTAATGACATAGGTTAGGTGTGTGTAGGCGTGCATTCATGCATACATATGTGTGTTTATGTTTTCACGTGTTGCATGCATACGTGTGTTTATGTGTACACATGTGTGTTTATAAGTGTGCACGCTTGTGTGTGTGTGTGTGTGTGTGTGTGTGTGTACATGCGTGTTTTTATGTGTGTGCATGTGTTTGTGTGTGTTTGCCTTGGAGAATGGCTGGAACATATTTGTGCATAAAAACGTATAGAATAATTTGTTGCGAGACTGCAGTTCAATTAGCATAATATCTTCCTCCCCGGCCAAATGGGCCTTCATTAACTGCTAGCATTGTGGCTCTGATTATAGCAATATCCACAATTGAAGTCACATTATGTGGCTAGCAGGGCTACCATTCTTAGTTGGCCAATTATAATTCATAACTGAAAATATTCTCATAAGCTGCAGCCTCATAACAATACCAATGTTAATTGTCCATTTAGTAACCCACTGAGCATACTTCACTATTCGTCCGTCAATATTCAGTCATGGTTGTTATTGACCTGCAAGCATAGTAAAGTGAAAATCTATGGTGATGATGCAATGAAGAGATCAGGCGTTACTACTATTCAAATCAAATCACATTTTATTGGTCACATATACATATTCAACAGATGTTATTGCGGGTGTAGTGAAATGCACTGTAGTAGCCTACACACTCTTGGTTTGCAGGACACCATCAGATTCTATCTGAGTGCATGTCCCTAATAGACCCTTGATGTTGATCCAAATCTGTTAGTGAATTAGCTAAGACTAGTGTCAGGTCAGCTGGTAATGTAGAAGCATACATACAAACAATGCCACCATGGCAGCTGCTGACATTACGTAATGCAGTGTCGTCAGAGTCCTTCAGAATAAAACACACATTGTGTGTTCTGACACACACACACACACACACACACACACACACACACACACACACACACACACACACACACACACACACACACACACACACACAGCCACTTCAGGACCACGTTGTATACCATACCATCTGCATGTTCCCAGTCTCGCAGATAGCTGGAGGCAGATGAAGATACTCATCTCTCTCTCTCTCTCTCTCTCTCTCTCTCTCTCTCTCTCTCTCTCTCTCTCTCTGTCTTTCTCACTCTCTCTCTCTCTCTCTCTCTCTCTCTTTATCTCTCTTACTGAGGCAGATGAAGAGAAACTAATATAAATTCAATTCAAATCAATTTCAGTTTAAGGCTTTATTGGCATGGGAAACATATGTTTACATTGCCAAAGCAAGTGAAATCGATAATAAACAAAAGTGAAATAAACAATAAAAAATTAACAGTAAACATTACACTCACAAAAGTTCCAAAAGAATAAAGACATTTCAAATGTCATATTATGTCTATATGCAGTGTTGTAATGATGTGCAAATAGTTAAAGTACAAAAGGGAAAATAAATAAACATAAATATGGGTTGTATTTACAATGGTGATATTCCTTCACTGGATGCCCTTTTCTTGTGGCAACAGCTCACACATCTTGCTGCTGTGATTGCACACTGTGGTATTTCACCCAATAGATATGAGAGATTATCAAAATTGGATTAGTTTTCGAATTCTTTGTGGGTCTGTGTAATCTGAGGGAAATATCTGTCTCTAATATGGTCATACATTTGGCAGGAGGTTAGGAAGTGCAGCTCAGTTTCCACCTCATTTTGTGGGCAGTGTGCACATAGCCTGTCTTCTCTTGAGAGCCAGGTCTACCTGCGGCTGCCTTTCTCAATAGCCAGGCTATGCTCACTGAGTCTGTACATAGTCAAAGATTTCCTTAATTTTGGGTCAGTCACAGTGGTCAGGTATTCTGCCACGGTGTACTCTCTGTTTAGGGCCAAATAGCATTCTACAGTAGTTTGCTCCGTTTTTTTGTTAATTCTTTCCAATGTGTCAAGTAATTCTCTTTTTGTTTTCTCATGATTTGGTTGGGTCTAATTGTGTTGCTGTCCTGGGGCTCTGTGGGGTCTGTTTGTGTTTGTGAACAGAGCCCCAGGACCAGCTTGCTTAGGGGGCTCTTCTCCAGGTTCATTTATCTGTAGGTGATGGCTTTGTTATGGAAGGTTTGGGAATCGCTTCCTTTTAGGTGGTTGTAGAATTTAACGGCTCTTTTCTGGATTTAGATAATTAGCGGGTATCGGCCTAATTCTGCTCTGCATTATTTTGTGTTTTACGTTGTACACAGAGGATATTTTTGCAGAATTCTGCATGCAGAGTCTCAATTTGGTGTTTGTCCCATTTTGTGAATTATTGGTTGGTGAGTGGACCCTAGACCTCACAACCATAAAGGGCAATGGGTTCTACAACTGATTCAAGTATTGTTAGCCAGAGCCTAATTGGTATGTCGAATTTTATGTTCCTTTTGATGGCATAGAAGAACCTTCTTGCCTTGTCTCTCAGATCGTTCACAGCTTTGTGGAAGTTACCTGTGGCGCTGATGTTTAGGCCGAGGTATGTATCGTTTTTTGTGTGCTCTAGGGCAACTGGACCTTTTTTGGAACACCATTATTTTTGTCTTACTGAGATTTAATGTCAGGGCCCAGGTCTGACAGAATCTGTGCAGAAGATCTAGGTGCTGCTGTAGGACCTCCTTGGTTGGGGACAGAAGCACCAGATCATCAGCAAACAGTAGACATTTGACTTCAGATTCTAGTAGGGTGAGGAAGGGTGCTGCAGACTGTTCTAGTACCCTCGCCAATTCATTGATATATATGTTGAAGAGGGTGGGGCTTAAGCTGCATCCCTGTCTCACCCCCGGCCCTGTGGAAAGAAATGTGTGTGTTTTTTGCCAATTTTAACCGCACACTTGTTGTTTGAGTACATTATTTTATAATGTCGTAAGTCTTTCCCCCAACACCACTTTCCATCAATTTGTATAGCAGGCCCTCATGCCAAATTGAGTCTAAAGCTTTTTTGAAATCAACAAAGCATGAGAAGACTTTGCCTTTGTTTTGGTTTGTTTGTTTGTCAATTAGGGTGTGCAGGGTGAATACGTGGTCTGTCATACGGTAATTTGGTAAAAAGACAATTTGACATTTGCTCAGTACATTTTTTTCGCTGTGGAAATATACGAGTCTGCTGTTAATGATAATGCAGAGGATTTTCCCTAGGTTGCTGTTGACGCATATCCAACGGTAGTTATTGGGGTCAAATTTGTCTCCACTTTTGTGGATTGGGGTGATCAGTCCTTGTTTCCAAATATTGGGGAATATGCCAGAGCTGAGGATGATGTTAAAGAGTTTAAGTATAGCCAATTGGAATTTGTGGTCTGTATATTTTATCATTTCATTTAGGATACCATCAATCCCAAAGGCCTTTTTGGGTTGGAGGGTTTGTATGTTGTACTGTAGTTCATTCAATGTAATTGGAGAATCCAGTGGGTTCTGGTAGTCTTTAATAGTTGATTCTAAGATTTGAGAGGGAGTCTACAACGCACACAGGCTCTTAAGTGGACTACTCTCAGAAAGAGCTATTAGCATCACATCCCAGACAAAGACTGCCAGGTGGAACAGAAAGTGTGTCCTGAAAAGCAGCAGAGACTTTAAGTCAACAGTCGTTTACTGGAACTGCAGTGACAGTTTGTTCATTTTCACCTTGAATTTGTCTCACAGTCCCACTTTCTATGAGGTAATGAATTAGATTAATCAATTTGACATGATCAGCACTCCTACTCTGAGAAGCTTAATGAATATGGGCCCAGGTGTTTCCATAAGCATGGTTCTTTTCTCACTTCTCTCTCCTTCTGTGTGTTACAGAGATTTTCTTCCCCGTGGCTCTGGCATCGTAACCCGCCGTCCCTTGGTCCTCCAGCTGATCAACTGTCCCACAGGTAAACTCTTCCCCCTTCCCCTCCCTGTCCCACAGGTAAAGCCTTCCCCATCCCTCCCTTCCACCAGCCTCCTCTCCAGAGTAGTGGTGTAGTGCTATTTGTTTAGGTGAGGGATCGCAATTGGTTTTTGTTAATGACATCATCATTTCCTCTGTCAAAGTTTGTACCGTAAGATGTAGCCAAATTAATAGCCTATCATTATGGAATATGCATAAAATGCATCCTCCAATTGCATCGTCTGCCATCACCACTCTCAAATGTGAATGATAATTATTCACGTTTTACCGGTGAAATGTCCAAACTGCATCTCTATGCCAATCATTTGATTGATCTCAATCAGGTTCATGGGAATATGCATTTAGATCTTCTTGAATTACTATTTCGTGAGTGAATTAGAGCAGATGTTGTTAACAAATTATTAGTCTTGTATTTTGTTTCAATCAAAGCATATATCCTGGCTAGTGGCATGCCTTGTTGAGTTTTGACGCATGATCATTTTAAAATTATTATTCAGTTTCAACTAACCATCCTAAAATCTCATTAGAAATTAGGTGTTTTTGGTGTAACAGTAAAGTTATAGGCCTACTATGTTATGGTATTATATTTGGTTCTGTTATGTAAAATGCAAATTAATCATTATGTGAACTTGCGAGACATTGATTTATAAACAAGCACCATTGTGAGAAGTGATAATCTTCTATTTTTTAGTAGTAATAATAATAATAATAAGTGATGAGTATGACTATTAGGCATAGGCAGCAGATCTTGATGAGATGCCATTTTAAGCATTTGTAGCGCCCTTCGTGGTGCTGAAAGGACAGCGCCAGGATCGCGCAATGATATTAAAGAGGTTGAACCAATTTGTGGTGCTGAAGGAAAAGTGAAGGATAGCTCTGTACATTCGTTTTAAAACAGCCATATGCTCAAGCTTTTGGTGTGGTGTATTCATGCAGCTCAATAAACTATAACCTAAATGCATTATTACCTCCAACTTGGCCCAATTCACATTTCCAATTGCCCACCCTGGCATACCAAGCTAGAACGGGCCCAGCGTCTCAACCAATAGCGAATGTAGGCTAAATATTCCAAGCAGGGCTACAGCAACTTCCAGAGAGGGTCAGGCTCCTTGGGCTTTGCGGTGGCCACTCTGGTTTCGGTGTCTTCGGGAGAACGGTGTCGCTGTAACCAAGTGGTCACATATATTCTGGGTTCCACTGTGCTAGAGTAGAGAGGGGGTCCGTGGAGTTTTATGAACATCAATGCAGACACACGGTCAAGCCTCAGACAAGCCTCAACATAGTTCTTCATCATTCTCGCCACCGCCAGACAGAAGACAGGGAAGAAACCACCATTTACTTACAGTGCCTTCAGAAAGTATTCACACCAATTGACTTTTGCCACATTTTGTTGTGCTACAGCCTGAATTTAAAATGGATTAAATTGAGATTTGGTGTCATTGGCCTACACACAATAACCCATAATGTCAAAGTGGAATTAAGTTTTTAGAAATGTTTACAAATGTATTTAAAAAAAATGAAAAGCTGAAATGTCTTGAGTCAATAAGTATTCAACCCCTTTGTTATGGCAACCCTAAATAAGTTCAGGAGTAAAAATGTGCTTAACAAGTTACATGGACTCACTCTGTGTGCAATAATAGTGTTTAACATGATTTTTGAATGACTACCTCATCTCTGTACCCCACACACACAATTATCTGTAAGGTCCCTTAGTCGAGCAGTGAATTTCAAACACAGATTCAACCACAAAGACCAGGGAGGTTTTCCAATGCCACGCAAAGAAGGGCACCTATTGGTAGATGGGTCAAAATAAAAAAAACGGAGATTAAATATCTCTTTGCGCATGGTAAAGTTATTAATTACCCTTTGGATGGTGTATCAATACATCCAGTCACTACAAAGATACAGGCATCCTTCCTAACTCAGTTGCCGTAGAGGAAGGAAACCACTCAGGGATTTCACCACGAGGCCAATGGTGACTTTAAAACAGTTACAGAGTTTAATGGCTGTGATAGGAGAAAACTGAGGATGGATCAACAACATTGTAGTTACTCCACAATACTAACCTAAATGACAGAGTGAAAAGAAGGAAGCCTGTACAGAATACAAATATTCCAAAACATACATCCTGTTTGCAATAAGGCACTAAAGTAAAACTGCCAAATATGTGGCAAAGAAATGATATTTCTGTCCTAATACAAAGTGTTATGTTTGGCGAAAATCCAATACAACACATCAGTGAGTACCACTCTTTATATTTTGGTGGTGGCTGCATCAAGGGCCCTGTGTAGCTCAGTTGGTAGAGCATGGCGCTTGCAACACCAGGGTTGTGTGTTCGATTCCCACGGGGGGCCAGTATAAAATGTATATATATATATATATATATATATATATATATATATATATATACACTACCAGTCAAAAGTTTGGACACACCTACTCATTCAAGGGTTTTTCTTTATTTTTAATATTTTCTACATTGTAGAATAATAGTGAAGACATCAAAACTATGAAATAACACATATGGAATCATGTAGTAACCAAAAATGTGTTAAACAAATCAAAATATATTTTATATTTGAGATTCTTCAAATAGCCACCCTTTGCCTTGATGACAGCTTTGCACACTATTGGCATTCTCTCAACCAGCTTCATGAGGTAGCCACCTGGAATGCATTTCAATTAACAGGTGTGCCTTCTTAAAAGTTAATTTGTGGAATTTCTTTCCTTCTTAATGCGTTTGAGCCAATCAGTTGCGTTGTGACAAGGTATACAGAAGATAACCCTATTTGGTGAAAGACCAAGTCCATATTATGGCAAGAACAGCTCAAATAAGCAAAGGGAAACGACAGTCCATCATTACTTTAAGACATGAAGTTCAGTCAATATGGAACATTTCAAGAACTTTGAAAGTTTCTTTAAGTGCAGTCGCAAAAACCATCAAGCGCTATGATGAAACTGGCTCTCATAAGGACCGCCACAGGAATGGAAGACCCAGAGTTACCTCTGCTGCAGAGGATAAGTTCATTAGAGTTACCAGCCTCAGAAATTGCAGCCCAAATAAATGCTTCACAGAGCTCAAGTAACAGACACATCTCAACATCAACTGTTCAGAGGAGACTGTGTGAATCAGGCCTTCATGGTCGAATTGCTGCAAAGAAACCACTACTAAAGGACACCAATAATAAGAAGAGACTTGCTTGGGCCAAGAAACACGAGCAATGGACGTTAGACCGGTGGAAATTTGTCCTTTGGTCTGGAGTCCAAATTGGAGATTTTTGGTTCCAACCACTGTGGCTTTATGAGACGTGGTGTGGGTGAACGGATGATCTCCGCATGTGTATTTCCCACCGTAAAGCATGGAGGAGGAGGTGTTATGGTGTGGAGGTGCTTTGCTGGTGACACTGTCTGTGATTTATTTAGAATTCAAGGCATACTTAACCAGCATGGCTACCACAGCATTCTGCAGCGATACGCCATCCCATCTGGTTTGGGCTTAGTGGGACTATCATTTGTTTTTCAACAGGACAATGACCCAACACACATCCAGGCTGTGTAAGGGCTATTTTACCAATAAGAAGAGTAATGGAGTGCTGCATCAGAAGACCTGGCCTCCACAATCCCCCGACCTCAACCAAATTGAGATGGTTTGGGACGAGTCGGACCACAGATTGAAGGAAAAGCAGCCAACAAGTGCTCAGCAAATGTGTGAACTCCTTCAACACTGTTGGAAAACCATTCCAGGTGAAGCTGGTTGAGAGAATGCCAAGAGTGTGCAAAGCTGTCATAAAGGCAAAGGGTGGCTATTTGAAGAATCTCAAATATAAAATATATTTTGATTTGTTTAACACTTTTTTTGTTTACTACATGATTCCATATGTGTTATTTCATAGTTTTGATGTCTTCACTATTATTCTACAGTGTAAAAAATAGTAAAAATAAAGAAAAACCCTTGAATGAGTAGGTGTGTCATAACTTTTGACTGGTAGTGTATATATATATACAGTGGGGAGAACAAGTATTTGATACACTGCCGATTCTGCAGGTTTTCCTACTTACAAAGCATGTAGAGGTCTGAAATTGTTATCATAGGTACACTTCAACTGTTAGAGATTTTTAAGTAATTAATTTCCATTGTATTGCATGAAATAAGTATTTGATCACCTACCAACCAGTAAGAATTCCGGCTCTCACAGACCTGTTAGTTTTTCTTTAAGAAGCCCTCCTGTTCTCCACTCATTACCTGTATTAACTGCACCTGTTTGAACTCGTTACCTGTATAAAAGACACACTCAATCAAACAGACTCCAACCTCTCCACAATGGCCAAGACCAGAGAGCTGTGTAAGGACATCAGGGATAAAATTGTAGACCTGCACAAGGCTGGGATGGGCTACAGGACAATAGGCAAGCAGCTTGGTGAGAAGGCAACAACTGTTGGCGCAATTATTAGAAAATGGAAGAAGTTCAAGATGACGGTCAATCACCCTCGGTCTGGGGCTCCATGCAAGATCTCACATCGTGGGGCATCAATGATCATGAGGAAGGTGAGGGATCAGCCCAGAACTACACGGCAGGACCTGGTCAATGACCTGAAGAGAGCTGGGACCACAGTCTCAAAGAAAACCATTAGTAACACACGATTAAAAACCTGCAGCGCACGCAAGGTCCCCCTGCTCAAGCCAGCGCATGTCCAGGCCCGTCTGAAGTTTGCCAATGACCATCTGGATGATCCAGAGGAGGAATGGGAGAAGGTCATGTGGTCTGATGAGACAAAAATATAGCTTTTTGGTCTAAACTCCACTCGCCGTATTTGGAGGAAGAAGAAGGATGAGTAAAACCCCAAGAACACCATCCCAACCGTGAAGCATGGAGGTGAAAACATCATTCTTTGGGGTTGCTTTTCTGCAAAGGGGACAGGACGACTGCACCATATTGAGGGGAGGATGGATGGGGCCATGTATCGCAAGATCTTGGCCAACAACCTCCTTCCCTCAGTAAGAGCATTGAAGATGGGTCGTGGCTGGGTCTTCCAGCATGACAACGACCCGAAACACACAGCCAGGGCAACTAAGGAGTGGCTCCGTAAGAAGCATCTCAAGGTCCTGGAGTGGCCTAGCCAGTCTCCAGACCTGAACCCAATAGAACATCTTTGGAGGGAGCTGAAAGTCCGTATTGCCCAGCGACAGCCCCGAAACCTGAAGGATCTGGAGAAGGTCTGTATGGAGGAGTGGGCCAAAATCCCTGCTGCAGTGTGTGCAAACCTGGTCAAGACCTACAGGAAACGTATGATCTCTGTAATTGCAAACAAAGGTTTCTGTACCAAATATTAAGTTTTGCTTTTCTGATGTATCAAATACTTATGTCATGCAATAAAATGCAAATTAATTACTTAAAAATCATACAATGTGATTTTCTGGATTTTTGTTTTAGATTCCGTCTCTCACAGTTGAAGTGAGATAAAAATTACATACCTCTACATGCTTTGTAAGTAGGAAAACCTGCAAAATTGGCAGTGTATCAAATACTTGTTCTCCCCACTGTATATATAACCTGACACATAATGGAAAAAACTTTACAGGCAAAAATACTTTACAATTTAAATAAATTTAAAACATTAAAATAAAACGAAAGACACAAATGTACACAATAAAAAATAAATAATAATGATATGTGGGTGTGTGTAGTGTGTGCATCTATCAGGTACACATACATGTCCGTACATACACACAAACATTTGGTCACATGGGGGAGAGGCGTTGTGCCGTGAGGTGTTGCTTTATATGTTTTTTGAAACCCAGTTTGCAGCTGTAGTGCATTTACTGTATAGTACAACATTTCAATATATTATAAGGTTTATGAAGACCAAACTGTCCTAGAGGAAAACCTGGTTCAGTCCTTAAAGCTCGAGTAATGTATAGCCTACCATCGGAGAGGTAGATTCTAAATAATCCCTTTGCAAAATAAATAAAACAAATCACCAATCTTATCAACCGTCAAGACCAACCTTGGTCACTTGAGATCCTGGTAGCAGCAGTGTTTACATCTAAGGACTTATTCATATCCTGTATTCCCAATTGGACAAAATGAGCTTCTTATTATTTTAGGATCATGGCAAGGTCTGTCTCACAGTTTCATCAATAGTGCCATCTAGTGTTACATTTTCTATCAAACTGAGCATGATGAAAAGTGAAGATATGACAGAACAACTGTGCTCAATTCAATTCAAACTACCAAAAAAGGTGTACTGTTTTTGTCATTGTTCTTGAATGATTTTGCTATCCTCCCTCCTCCTCTCCTTTCCTCTCCTCTTCTCTGTCGCCCTCTTCTTCTGCAGAATATGCTGAGTTCCTTCACTGTAAGGGAAAGAAGTTCACAGACTTCGATGAGGTTCGTGGGGAGATCGAGGCGGAGACGGATCGCATCACTGGGCAGAATAAGGGAATCTCACCGGTGCCAATCAACCTCAGGGTCTACTCCCCACATGGTGAGGACACAGACCTGGCATCTTGGCACATGGGCAACTTGGCAGAACTACCATGGAGACACTCATAATACTTTGATTGTAGGAAAGAGTAGTTAACTATATAAAATGGAATGCAAGTATCTTAATTCTATATACACAGAATTTTGTGAATCAAGTTTCCCTATTCCCTATTGGTCAAAACTGGCAACCAAGTTTGATTGTATAGCCAGGGCCCAAAGTTGGTTGTTGTATAGTGAGTCTCAATCAGTTAGTATTAATTATATTATATAGTCTTTTCTTTTCAAGGTTAGTATCATTCATCAGATCTGATATCATATTTACAAATCTCTCTCCATCTCCACCTCTCCACCCTCTCCCCTCTCCCCCCTCTTCGCTCTCCACACTCTCTTCCCTCTCCACACTCTCTCCCCTGCCCCCCTCTCCCCTCTACCTTTACCCCCTCTCTCCCCCTCTCCTCTCTCTCCTTCCCTCTACCCTCCCCCTCTATCCACTCTACCTTTCACCTCTCTCCCCTCTACCCTCCCCCTCTCTCCTCTCTCCCTTTCACCCCTCTCTCCTCTCTGTCCTCTCCTCTCTCCCCTCTCTCCTCTCTCCCTTTCACCCCTCTCTCCTCTCTGTCCTCCCCTCTCTCCCCTCTCTCCTCTCTCCCTTTCACCCCTCTCTCCTCTCTGTCCTCCCCTCTCTCCCCTCTCCCCTCTCTCCCTTCACCCCTCTCTGCCTTTCACCCCTCTCTCCTCTCTGTCCTCCCCTCTCTCCCCTCTCCCCCCTCTCCCCTCTCTCCCTTCACCCCTCTCCCCTCTCTGCCTTTCACCCCTCTCTCCTCTCTGTCCTCTCCTCTCTCCCCTCTCCCCTCTCTCCCTTTCATCCCTCTCTCCTCTCTGTCCTCCCCTCTCTCCCCTCTCTCCTCTCTCCCTTTCACCCCTCTCTCCTCTCTGTCCTCCCCTCTCTCCCCTCTCCCCTCTCTCCCTTCACCACTCTCCCCTCTCTCCCTTTCATCCCTCTCTCCTCTCTGTCCTCTCCCCTCTCCCCTCTCCCTTCTCTCCCTTCACCCCTCTCCCCTCTCCCCTCTCTCCCTTTCACCCCTCTCTCCTCTCTGTCCTCCCCTCTCTCCCCTCTCCCTTCTCTCCCTTCACCCCTCTCCCCTCTCTCCCTTTCATCCCTCTCTCCTCTCTGTTCTCTCTCCCTTTCACCCTCTCTCCTCTCTGTCCTCCCCTCTCTCCCCTCTCCCCTCTCTCCCTTCACCCTTCTCGCCCCTTCTCTCCCCCCTCTCTCCCCTAGTCCTGAACCTGACTCTGGTGGACTTGCCAGGGATGACCAAGGTCCCAGTAGGGGACCAGCCTGCGGACATTGAGCAGCAGATCAGAGACATGTTGTATCAGTTTGTGACCAAGGACAACTGTCTGCTTCTGGCTGTCTCCCCAGCCAACTCTGATCTGGCCAACTCGGATGCCCTGAAGATTGCCAAAGAAGTCGACCCACAGGGTGGGTGAGGTTAACAAGAGGTTAACGGCAGGAACTGTAGGCCTTCTGGCTTTCATCTGTGCTCTCAGTATCATTCATCATTAAATTGTGACAGAGCAGTTAGACAAGGATGCAATTGAACCTACCTACTGCTCAGATCTGGACTTTGTTAATGTAGTGTGTGTGTGTGACCAGGTCAGCGAACCATTGGTGTGATCACCAAGCTGGATCTGATGGACGAGGGGACTGATGCCAGAGAAATTCTGGAGAATAAGCTGCTCCCACTGCGAAGAGGTGAGACTACACACACATGCACACACACAGACGCACCCTGTCTCAGTGCTTCCCTCTAGTGGTTATCTGGTTGTGTCGCTCACTGCAGCAGCCTAGAGAGAGGTAGACAGGAGGAGGGTGATGGAAAGAGAGAGAGAGAGAGAGAGAGAGAGAGAGAGAGAGAGAGAGAGAGGTAGAGAGAGAGAGAGGAGGAGAGTGAAAGAAAGAAAAAGAGACTGGGAGAGAGAGAAAGGCGGACAAAAACAATGTCTTGATTTCAGTGACACATCTGGAAAAAACGTCTGTTATTTTCTTTGCAATAAAATATATTTGTGGGAAACCCTAATGCAATCCGCTGATGGGCCGTTTTTCCACTGGCGCTTGGTTAGAATCCAGGCATGTGCTTCTGAACGTTTTCCATGTCCTTTGTCTCTACCTTCTCTGCTTCTATCACTCTCTCGTGTCGGAAGGCCTCACATGTTAAACCACTAGCATATTTACAAGGCTACTGGCGTTCAGTCCAAAAGGTTATAGAGCAAGACATACTGTTTAACAGAGAAATGCATGAGAAAACTTAACTAGATGGGGATATGTGATCCCTCTTACCCATGTGGCTGCCTTTCTTTATTTGTTTTCAATCATAGCAGGAAATGTAGGCATGGAACACAATCGACAGTTGTTACAAATAACCATCCCACAATAGGGATGTGGGTAACTTCATGGTCGCCTAGATTATCCTCCACACCTCCCCGAGAACTCCCCACCTCCTTCAGCCCACTACCCCATTGTGGTAAACCCAGACAGGCAAACAAACAAGAAAAAAAACCTCACCCACACAAAAAAGATAACAAATTACCCTAACAAACTTTCTTTCTTTCTTTCTCTCCACAAAACAACACTGTGTCTCTCTTTGCATCCTGATGTGTCCAGTATCAGCTGACCTCTCTCCCTGTCCCAGGTTACATTGGTGTGGTGAACAGGAGTCAGAAGGACATTGATGGGAAGAAGGACATCACAGCGGCCATGGCTGCAGAGAGGAAGTTCTTCCTGACCCACCCTGGATACAGACACCTGGCTGAACGCATGGGCACTCCCTACCTACAGAAAACACTCAACCAGGTCAGTCCTCCTCTGTGTGTGTGTGGCGGGGAACACTAATACTGTCCTGATCTGTGGTTCAAATCCCTCAATCATCACCAAAGGGCATAGTAGGAATATTATTTTAGCTACATGTATCTTTTCAGTTCATTTTTATAGCCTTCAGAGAAGTCTTCTACCAGATGAGCAATCCACATTATGTATTTTGATGCTTTCGACAAGTTTATAATACCCACCGGAGATAAGGGAGTAGAAAGGTAGTAAGCTATTATGCTTGATCACTGTAATCTCTTCCGTTGCATGTCATAACCCACACTGATGACCTTGCACTCCGCAGCAACTGACCAATCACATCCGGGACACTCTGCCGGGGCTGCGGGCCAAGCTGCAGAGCCAGCTGCTGTCTATAGAGAAGGAGGTGGAGGAGTACAAGAACTTCAGACCTGACGACCCCTCCCGCAAGACCAAGGCCCTGCTGCAGTAAGTAGGACACACACGTACGCACGATGGCACACACACACAGTCACACAGTCACACAGTCACAAAGTCACACACACACACACACACACACACACACACACACACACACACACACACACACACACACACACACACACACACACACACACACACACACACACACACACACACACACACACACACACACACACACACTAACTCCCGATCCCTGTGTCCTTTACTCTCCAGGATGGTGCAGCAGTTTTCAGTAGACTTTGAGAAGCGTATCGAGGGCTCTGGGGACCAGATCGACACAGCAGAGCTGTCAGGAGGAGCCAAGATCAACCGCATCTTCCACGAACGCTTCCCCTTTGAGCTGGTCAAGGTGTGTGTACTGTACTGTATGTGTGCGTGTGTCTCTTACCAGGTGCGCCTCTCTTCTAACTCTTGAGACAGACAGGGCTGTGGATCGACCACAACCCAGAGACTTTATGAGGAAAACATCCCTCCTTCACTCATTCACTCACTCACTCCCTCACTCCACAGTAAAACATTATGTTTGGCCTTGGCCAAAGGATGTGGGCCTGCTGGGGCCAGACTACAGTCTCAGTCATTAAACATTGCACAGTCAGACCGTCTGTCATCATACGCTCATGGTATAGCTGTGTCATATCAAATGATTTACAGAGGTTTCAGACTGAATGGAATAACTAAGCAGTGTTAGCACTTAGTCTGAAGGTTTTTTGTTGCTGTAAATGTGCTCCTTTGATGAATTTCCTGTTTGATGTTCAGAGCCACTCAATGGATACAAGGGACCTTAGATCCCTATCTCTGTGGTTTCTACTGTGTGTCGGAGGTGTGTGTGTGCTCACTATTTAACGTGTGTGTCCTTTCTGTGTCCGTACAGATGGAGTTTAACGAAAAGGAGCTTCGCAAGGAGATCAGCTACGCCATTAAGAACATCCACGGCATCAGGCACGTCCTTCCTCCTCATCCCCCTCTCCCTCCCCTTGTCCTCGCCCACCTGGGTCACCGCTGTAGACCAGACAAACTCTAATCGTCTTCACCCATCTAATCACAAAGACCTCTAGACACACCGACCGCAGACACGCACCCAGCATGCTGTGGCATACTGATGACATCAGAAACAGAAGTGGAGGGATTTGTGATTAGATCTGTGATGGTTGGATGGTATCTTTCTCTCCCTCCTTGCCCCGTCCACCTGTCTGTATCTTGTAGGTATGACTGTCTGTCTGTTGAAACCCTAGCCTGATATGCCAGTCATGTATGACCTAGCTCACTTTGTCCCCGTCCTATGACAACGTCCTGTCTTTTACCTAGGTCCTACAGCGATATATATCAGAATCCGACAGTGATGTCATCACTATTCAGGAAGTGAACCTGTTGAATGTCAAATCTGTGTTACTTCCTCCCACTCAACCTCCCACAGTGAAGCTAGAAGGAAGGCTTCAAGAATAGGGGACGGTTTGAGCTATGTAGCAGAACACATGATCCTCGTGACCTACTACCAAAAAATCTAACTAACTTTAACCATTAACAATTACTATTGCTCTAGTGTATACAGTTTCCCTCAGAAAAGCTACAAAATCATAATTTGCTTGAGCTTGGAACACTATTGCTATTTGACTGCATTTCCTTGTCACATTTCCTTTGTAAAAGAAGTAGTTAAAAGCAAAATGGCTGCAAACCTGTGCTGACAATGAGGGTGAGCTCTACCCGGTCAGTGGTTCTGAACGAGGGGGAATGGTGAAAGGAAACCATTCAAGAGAATTGAGACACATTCATTATGTTGTAGTAGTGTAGGGATTCCAATATTCATGGCATCGTCTGGATGACTCATATACTGTATAGCAGGGTTCCCCAACTGGCGACCCACGGGCTGAATTTTCTCGGGTGATTTTATTCCACCCCCCCCAAAGTTTACTGAACAAAAAAAAGAAAAGTTATAATTATTAAAAAGACATTAAAGACTGTAGAAGCACCAGCAAATCAGCTCCACGTGATTTTAATTTTGGAAATCTGTTCTAAAGTATTCCCACGCATAAAAGAGAGTTATACTGTATGTGATCGTATACAAATGTAAGCGAGGTTTGGGCTTCTTGTGGTCAATTTGCAGTCTACAAATTATTTGTCATTCTGTTCCGGCCCCCTGACCATCCGCTCAAGACAAAATGAATCCCACGGCTGGTTTTTAACACTGGTTTTTAACACTGGTTTTTAGCTCTCTGTTGTAGTTATTTGTCTTTATCTTGCTATACTTCATGTGGGAGGGGTTCGGGAGGGGGAATTTATTTTCAACTAACACTATTCTCTCTGCCCGACCTCCCTTCCTCCCTCCTCCTCCTCCTTTCTCTTTTCCCCTCTTTTTTTGAACCTGTCGCTCGTTTTCTCCCTACCGGGCAGAACTGGCCTCTTCACCCCGGACATGGCCTTTGAGACCATAGTGAAAAGGCAGATCGGCAAGATCAAAGAGCCCTGCCAGAAATGTGTGGACATGGTCATTTCTGAGCTAGTCAATACCGTTAGGCAGTGTACTCAGAAGGTAAACGCACATGGTGGAGAGCGACACTATGGTTTCACCCCTCCCTCCCACCAAAACCTTCTGCAATGTCATCCCTGTTACCGTATCGCCGCACCGCCTCGTTCTCCAGACCCTGTTTTCCCAGGTTGGGATAGTAGGGGGTGTACTGGGGTAGTTGGGGTATTGTGAGGGACTACCTGCCTACCACTTTGGATGGGGTGGCTGGGCAGAGTGGCTGTCGCATGGCCATGTTAGAGAACTGTGCTGGGTATAGAAGGGGTCTGGATGCTGCCGAGTTGCTGCTATGTGGCTGCATATCAAGGGTTGCAACTTTAGACACAGGAGTAAGGATGAATATGATCAAATTAACATTAATAATCAAATTAATGGTCAAATTAACACATCTCAAGATGTTTACATTCTGTTAAGTCACAGGTGACTGAGTTCATTTTAGCAGTGGCGACATCATTTTCGATGCCCTGAGTGTCACATCAAAGTGTCACTCAGTTGTTGTCCCTGTCAGCCATGTTGGGTGACCTCAGCATCCAGACTTCCTTCTTGTGAGACCGTGAGCTGTGCACCTGCAGCAGATGGGAGCCATAACAACGTGAAGGTCTGGATGCTTACCAAGGGCCAAGTTCAGCTTTAGAGGGCCCTTTATGGCCACACTCAGCCAAAGGGGCCCCAGTGGTCTTAATACCAGTGGTCTTAATTCCACTGTGACCAGGCCCTGTTTTGGAACGCGGCCTGACCACAGTGGCTCTGCGACAGTGGAATAACAAACGCTGTGGCCCTGCTCTGTGTGGTCAGCTGGGGGATAGATGGAGATAGGGGGAAAGGGAGAAGAGGGCGAAGATTTGGGGTCAGGTAGAGAGGATGAGCATGGTGCGTCGTCTGGGGTGTTGGGTGCACAGCTGCGGTCTGGCATGGCTCATAACTCAGAGCTGTTTGCCAGTGGAGTGGTGCAGGCTGTATTCTCTCTCTCCTCCTTTCTATCTCTCTCTCTCTGGATGGATGGAGAGATAGACCTCAGCGCTGGCCTCTTTAGAATGGCTTCAAGGGAAACCAAATGTCTCACTTGCCTTTTATTCCCTGTTTACTGTTTACCCACCTTCCCCCGACCTGTCACTATCCCCTCTTTTTCATCTGTCTCTCAACCTGTCATCCCTCTTTTTCATCTGTCTCTCAACCTGTCATCCCTCTTTTTCATCTGTCTCTCAACCTGTCATCCCTCTTGTTTTCCTCCTTATCCGTTCTCTCCTTCTCTGTGTGGCCCTCTTGTGTTATTCTTTCGTCACTCTCTCTCTCTCTTTGCTTTGACCTGCTCTCTATCCCTGTGGATTTTGTTTCTCTTTCTCTCTCTCTCTCTCTCTCTCTCTCTCTCTCTCTCTCTCTCTCTCTCTCTCTCTCTCTCTCTCTCTCTCTCTCTCTCTCTCTCTCTCTCTCTGTGTCTCTCTCTCTCTCTCTCTCTCTCTCTCTCTCTCTCTCTCTCTCTCTTGTCCCGTCACCGCCTCCTCTCTACAGGACGGGCCTGTTCACTCCTGACCTGGCCTTTGAAGCCATAGTGAAAAAGCAGATCCAAAAGCTGAAGGAACCCTCACTGAAGTGTATAGATATGGTAGTGAGCGAACTCACCTCCACCATACGAAAGTGTAGTGACAAGGTAACCAAGGAACCAAGCCACGTTCGGAGTGAGACTTGCGTCTTTCTTAGAGGTAGGGATAGACCGATGGCTGGACTACAAACAGGAAACAAATGAGCCAATTACAATCATTGATCTATCTTAGATGAGCATAGTGGTTATGGTTGTAGCTATATGCTTTCTGTTTGGTCAATAAGAGGCAACTTAACTAAAATAACTATTTGATAAATTCTTCATGATAACCAGTTGATAGTTCTTTGAAGTTATGAGAATATATGCTGTATATATGTTGTACTGCTTATAAGGACAGATGCTGAGTGATACAAAAATGCGTATAGCCATGGCCTATCTGTGTCTGATTGTATTGATTTAGTTTGACATATACGTTCCCGTTTTAGAATGCACAGTAAGCCACACAGCTAGGAAATCCTTTCATAGTTTGTCTTTGTCAGTCTGTCTCTTCGTTCATACTCCTTATTCCACAGTTCTCTTCTCTGTGCATTTTGATCACCCTCGCCTCCTGTCCACGGTTTTTGTATTGTACCGTGTGAGGTGTTGTGGTGTGATATTAGTGTTTGAAGTTTATCTGCAAATTTGCCTGCCCCTCTTACATATTTGTTTCCAAATGCCAAAGAAAAAGACAAGATGTTGGCTCCGAGCCAGCTCCATTGGAGATGTAAATATTTTTTGTCTTGAAACATGCCATTCCATTTATGCAATGATGGTATCCTAAAAATGATGAATACTGTGTCTGACTTTACATTTTAGTCATTTAGCAGACACTCTTATCCAGAGCGACTTACAGTTAGTGAGTGCATACATTTTTTATACTGGCCCCCCCGTGGGAATTGAACCCACAACCCTGGCGTTGCAAGCGCCATGCTCTACCAACTGAGCTACAGGAGGCCTTTAAAGCAGAATCAACTCACCCATCAGTGACAATATACAATGACATTCATTTACTGTGTAGTGACTTTGTTAGCTTGGCAAATGCAAAAGAAAGATGGTGGTCACTTGCGGTCAAAAGAGGAGTCCTTTCAACAAATGAAAGGATTCAAACATGTATTGTCATGGTAAGCTAGATACAGTGCCTTCAGAAAGTATTCACACCCCTTTACTTTTTCTACTTTTTGTTGTGTTACAGCCTGAATTTAAAATGGATTCAATTGAGATTGTGTGTCACTGATCTACACGTAATACCCCATAATGTCAAAGTGGAATTATGTTTTTAGAATTGTTTACAAATTACTTAAAAATGAAAAGCTGAATTGTCTTGAGTAAATAAGTATTCAACCCTTTTGTTATGGCAAGCCTAAATAAGTTCAGGAGTAGAAATGTGCTTAACAATTCACATAAAAAGTTGCATGGACTCACTCTGTGTGCAACAATTACTCCATCTCTGTACCCCACACATACAATTATCTGTAAGGTCCTTCAGTCGAGCAGTGAATTTCAAGCACAGATTCAACCACAAAGACCAGGGAGGTTTTCCAATGCCTCACAAAGAAGGGCATCTATTGGTAGATGGGTAAAAATAAAAACATAAGCCTGTATATAATACACATATTCCAAAACATGCATCCTGTTTGCAATAAGGTACTTAAGTAATACAAAAATGAACTTTTTGTCCTGAATACAAAGCATTATGTTTGGGGCAAATCCAACACAACACATCACTGAGTGCCACTCTTCATATTTTCAAGCATGGTGGTGGCTGCATCATGTTATGGGTATGCTTGTCATCGGCAAGGACAAGGGAGTTTTTTGGGGGGGCTAAAAATAAACAGAGCAGAGCTAAGTACAGGCAAAATCCTTGAGGAAAACTTGGTTCAGTCTGCTTTCCAACAGACACTGGGAGACAAATGAACCTTTCAGCATGACAATTACCTAAAAAACAAAGCCAAATATACACTGGAGTTGCTTACCAAGACGACATTGAATGTTCTTGAGTGGCCTAGTTACAGTTTTGACTTAAATCAGCTTGAAAATCTATGGCAAGACTTGAAAATGGCTGTCTAGCAATGATCAACAACTTACTTGACAGAGCTTGAATAATTTTTTAAAGAATAATGGGCAACTATTGTACAATCCAGGTGTGCAAAGCTCTTAGAGATTTACCCAGAAAGACACAGCTGCAATTGCTGCCAGGCTGATTCTAACATGTATTGACTCAGAGGGTTGAATGCTTATCTAATCAAGATACAGTGCATTAGGAAGACCCCTTGACTTTTTCCACATTTTGTTACGTTACAGCCTTATTCTAAAATGGATTAAATTGTTTTTTTCCCTCATCAATCTGCACACTATACCCCATAATGACAAAGCAAAAACAGGTTTTTAGACATTTTTTCAAATGTATTAAAAATAAAACAGTGAAATATCACATTTACAATACATATTTACATCAGTATTCAGACTTTACTCAGTACTTTGTTGAAGCGCCTTTGGCAGCGATTACAGCCTCGAGTCTTCTTGGTTATGACAATTCAAGCTTAGCACACCTGTATTTAGGTAGTTTCTCCCATTCTTCTCTGCAGATCCTCTCAAGCTCTGTCAGGTGGATCGGGAACGTTGCTGCACAGCTATTTTCAAGTCTCTCCAGAGATGTTCGATCGGGTTCAAGTCTGGGCTCTGGCTGGGCCACTCAAGGACATTGAGAGACTTGTCTCGAAGCCACTCCTGCGTTGTCTTGGCTGTGTGCTTAGGGTCGTTGTCCTGTTGGAAAGTGAACCTTCGCCCCAGTCTGTGGTCCTGAGTGCTTTGGAGCAGGTTTTCATCAAGGGTCTCTCTGTACTTTGCTCCGTTCATCTTTCCCTCGATCCTGACTAGTCTCCCAGTCCCTGCCACTGAAAAACATTTACATTTACATTTACATTTAAGTCATTTAGCAGACGCTCTTATCCAGAGCGACTTACAAATTGGTGCATTCACCCTATAGCCAGTGGGTTAACCACTTTACAACAATCTTTTTTTTTTTTTGGGGGGGGGGGCTAGAAGGATTACTTCATCCTATCCCAGGTATTCCTTAAAGAGGTGGGGTTTCAAATGTCTCCGGAAGGTGGTGAGTGACTCCGCTGTCCTGGCGTCGTGAGGGAGCTTGTTCCACCATTGGGGTGCCAGAGCAGCGAACAGTTTTGACTGGGCTGAGCGGGAACTATGCTTCCGCAGAGGAAGGGGAGCCAGCAGGCGAGAGGTGGATGAACGCAATGCCCTCGTTTGGGTGTAGGGACTGATCAGAGCCTGAAGGTACGGAGGTGCCGTTCCCCTCACTGCTCCATAGGCAAGCACCATGGTCTTGTAACGGATGCGAGCTTCAACTGGAAGCCAGTGGAGTGTGCGGAGGAGGGGGGTGACGTGAGAGAACTTGGGAAGGTTGAACACCAGACGGGCTGCGGCATTCTGGATGAGTTGTAGGGGTTTAATGGCACAGGCAGGGAGCCCAGCCAACAGCGAGTTGCAGTAATCCAGACGGGAGATGACAAGTGCCTGGATTAGGACCTGTGCCGCTTCCTGTGTAAGGCAGGGTCGTACTCTCCGAATGTTGTAGAGCATGAACCTGCAGGATCGGGTCACCGCCTTGATGTTAGCGGAGAACGACAGGGTGTTGTCCAGGGTCACGCCAAGGCTCTTCGCACTCTGGGAGGAGGACACAACGGAGTTGTCAACCGTGATGGCGAGATCATGGAACGGGCAGTCCTTCCCCGGGAGGAAGAGCAGCTCCGTCTTGCCAGGGTTCAGCTTGAGGTGGTGATCCGTCATCCATACTGATATGTCGGCCAGACATGCAGAGATGCGATTCGCCACCTGGTTATCAGAAGGGGGGAAAGGAGAAGATTAGTTGTGTATCGTCAGCGTAGCAATGATAGGAGAGGCCATGTGAGGATATGACAGAGCCAAGTGACTTGGTGTATAGGGAGAAAAGGAGAGGGCCTAGAACTGAGCCCTGGGGGACACCAGTGGTGAGAGCACGTGGTGCGGAGACAGCTTCTCGCCACGCCACTTGGTAGGAGCGACCGGTCAGGTAGGACGCAATCCAGGAGTGAGCCGCGCCGGAGATGCCCAGCTTGGAGAGGGTGGAGAGGAGGATCTGATGGTTCACAGTATCAAAGGCAGCAGACAGGTCTAGAAGGACAAGAGCACAGGAGAGAGAGTTAGCTTTAGCAGTGCGGAGAGCCTCCGTGACACAGAGAAGAGCAGTCTCAGTTGAATGACCAGTCCTGAAACCTGATTGGTTTGGATCAAGCAGGTCATTCTGAGAGAGATAGCAAGAGAGTTGGCTAAAGACGGCACGCTCAATAGTTTTGGAAAGAAAAGAAAGAAGGGATACTGGTCTGTAGTTGTTGACATCAGTGGGATCGAGTGTTGGTTTTTTGAGAAGGGGTGCAACTCTCGCTCTCTTGAAGACGGAAGGGACATGGCCAGCGGTCAAGGATGAGTTGATCAGCGAGGTGAGGTAGGGGAGAAGGTCACCGGAGATGGTCTGGAGAAGAGAGGAGGGGATGGGGTCAAGCGGGCAGGTTGTTGGGCAGCCTGCAGTCACTAGTCGCAAGATTTTATCTGGAGAGAGAGGGGAGAAAGAAGTCAAAGCATAGGGTAGGGCAGTGTGAGCAGGACCAGCAGTGTCATTAGACTTAACAAACGAGGATCGGATGTCGTCAACCTTCTTTTCAAAGTGGTTGACGAAGTCATCCACAGAGAGGGAGGAGGGGGGAGGATTCAGCAGTGAGGAGAATGTGGCACAGAGCTTCCTAGGGTTAGAGGCAGATGCTTGGAATTTAGAGTGGTAGAAAGTGGCCTTAGCAGCAGAAACAGATGAAGAAAATGTAGAGAGGAGAGAGTGAAAAGATGCCAGGTCGGCAGGGAGTTTAGTTTTCTTCCATTTCCGCTCAGCTGCCCGGAGCTCTGTTCTGTGAGCTCGCAATGAGTCGTCAAGCCACGGAGCTGGAGGAGATGACCTAGCCGGCCGGGAGGATAGGGGACACAGGGAGTCAAAGGATGCAGAAAGGGAGGAGAGGAGGGTTGAGGAGGCAGAATCAGGAGATTGGAGGGAGAAGGATTGAGCAGAGGGAAGAGATGATAGGATGGAAGAGGAGAGAGTAGTGGGAGAGAGAGAGCGAAGGTTGCGGCGGCGCGTTACCATCTGTGTAGGGGCAGAGTGAGTAGTGTTGGAGGAGAGCGAGAGAGAAAAGGATGCAAAGTAGTGGTCGGAGACATGGAGGGGAGTTGCAGTGAGATTAGTAGGGTTAGTAACATCCCCACAGCATGATGCTGCCACCACCATGCTTCACTGTAGGGATGGTACCAGGTTTCCTCCAGATGTGACGCTTGGCATTCAGGCCAAAGAGTTCAATCTTGGTTTCATCAGAGCAGATAATCTTGTTTCTCATGGTCTAGGAGTCCTTTAGGTGCCTTTTGGCAAACTCCAAGCAGGCTGTCATGTGCCTTTTACTGAGGAGTGGCTTCCGTCTGGCCACTCTACCGTAAAGGCCTGATTGGTGGAGTGCTGCAGAAATGGTTGTCCTTCTGGAAGGTTCTCCCATCTCCACAGAGAAACTCTGGAGCTCTGTCAGAGAGACCATCGGGTTCTTGGTCACCTCCCTGACCAAGGCCCTTCTCCCCCGATTGCTCAGTTTGGCCGGGCGGCCAGCTCTAGGAAGAGGTAGTTTGGTAGTTCCAAACTTATTCCATTTAAGAATGATAGAGGCCACTGTGTTCTTGGGGACCTTCAATGCTGCCTAAATGTTTTGGTACCCTTTCCCAGATCTGTGCCTCGACACAATCCTGTCTCGGAGCTCTACGGACAATTCCTTCAACCTCATGGCTTGGTTTTTGCTCTGACATGCACTGTCAACTGTGGGTCCTTATATAGACAGGTGTGTGCCTTTCCAAATCATGTCCAAGCAATTGAATTTACCACAGGTGGACTCAAATCAAGTTGTGGAAACATCTCAATGATGATCAATGGAAACAGGATGCACATGAGCTCAATTTCGAGTCTCATAGCAAATTTCTAAAAACCTGTTTTCACTTTGTCATTATGGGGTATTGTGTTTTAGAATAAGGCTGTAATGTAACAACATTTTGAAAAAGTCAAGGGGTCTGAATACTTTCCGAATGTACTGTATATTCGTTTTTTATTTTACATTAATTACTGTACATTACAATAATAATAATCTTCCACTTTAACATTAAATAGTATTTTGTGTAGACCGTTGACAAAAAATGACAATTAAATCAATTTTAATCCCACTTTGTAACACCACAAAATGTGGGAAAAGTAAATGGTTGTGAATACTTTCTGAAGGCACAGAATGTTGTTTATTTTCAGTAGGAGACACCTAACTATGTACACTATCATTGATGAATGTCAACTTCTCTATATGTGTGATACTGTTAGCATTCTGTCACACTTCACTATCTGTGTTCTTTGTCCACTCAGGAATATGTTATATAGTCAGGGCAAAGTTGGTGAACAATATGAATCTCTTTCACATTGATAGTATGATTAAAGTAGGACTGAGACTATGGATCATTCTTTGCTCACTTTTTTCGGACGTGGCATCCAACACATTTGTCAAGCAGACTATCGGTCTATCCTTACTATGGTCTTATCATGATATTTCAACTCCCATTTTGATTTCTGTCATTCTATTTCTATTCAAACATTCGTTGTCGTTCTGTTTTGTTTTTGATTGGCCAACATAGACAATTGAACTATTTGTCCCAAGTTTCCATCGTAACCAGCATGCAACAGTGTTTTCTCCTCAGTGAGTAATACTGTATCTTTGTGACTTCCTCTCAGTCTCAGATTCTGTCATCTGATTGAGTTCCTCTAGTCGATTCTACTCACTTCCATCCCCGTGTCTGTCGATATGATTTGATCTGTTGTAGTAACTAGTGCTGTTGCAGGTGGAGCAGTTGTGTCTCAGCATCTCAACTAACAGATCTACCCACAACATATCTCTCTCTCTGTTTCTCTCTCTCCCTCTCTTTCTCTCTTTATTGTCTTCTACATCTCGTTGTGTCTAACCTCTCACTGTCCTGTTTATTCATCAAGCAAATGTGTGAAAAAATAAAAAAGAGCCCTCTTGTGGATTTTTTCAAGACCATAAAACAGTCTGCAAAGAAAGAGAGAAAATCCACAAGAGGGCTTTCTGCCCTTATCCACTCTCTCTCCTCTTCCTCCCCCCTGCTCCCCATGTATTGTGTGTATGTGTGTGTGTATGCGTGTGTGTAACCATCTTTCTGCATGCTGCCCATACCCCGTTTGTATGAGTTATTGTATATCAATATACTTTTTACTGGGGGTGTTCGAGCCCCGATGCATCTCTGTCAAACAGAACGTTTCTAACTGGCTGTGCTGCGACTATGTTGTGAACGTGAAAGTTGCAATGCTTCTTTACAATGACACATTGGTTAATTGGTCTTAAATAAAAAATATCGGTCTTATTTTGATTGGTCAATTTAATGTCTGCCCTAGTAATTCACCTGGCCATAAAGTAGTAGTACAGATGTAGGATCTTAATTTGAGCCAGTGTGCTACAGCAGGAAAATAATCCTGCAGCAACAGGAAATGTGAGTTATTATGTGGATTATACTTAATGGACATTTCTTAGGGGTTGATAATTTTTTTTGAAAATCAAGTCTGAAATTACAAACTTCAGAAGCCTTTTTAAACCTCAAATACACTACAAGTTGCAACAGGGTGATCAAATTAAGATCCTACATCTGTATTAGTGATAGCCCGACATAACGTGATAGGACAGTATGTGAAATAGCCCTGTGTTGGTGTCATCATAGCCAAAGAACCAGTGTACTATAAGTCACCAGGACTTGTGGTTAGAAGACAGTACAGAAGGGAAGACACTAATGCTGTCATATAATAGGCGTCAATGACATGGCTATCTGTCTATACACATGAATAAGCCTTAAAGAGCTCAATGTCACCTACTATGTATTTGGGCCCATGCCAGGAAGTGATCAATCAAACAATAGAAGAGAAGGATCTCATTGATTCCAACGTGATCCCGTAACCTTGAACAGCCACGGTAAAGGATGCGTTGTAACTTGCCAGACGTCAGCTTATTTTCCTTCACTGTGATTTCAGTTGGCTTTCCTCCCACCCACCCACCAGACTCTGTGATTCTGTTGTGTGTCTTTTGTATTGGAAGCACACCAATGTCTGTATTGGTGTGTTTACAAAAACCACATGGAAAAAGGCTGTAGTGTGCCAGGAAAATAATGTGTTATTGGGGAGAAGACTATTTGTTGGGCAGAAGACTGTTTAGTGTTTTATGGCAGTAATGCAGACTTTGCACTATTCATTTACTTGTAATTTGATTAACCCCTTGTGGAAAGATAGACACACTAAGATGAGGCAATATTAACACTGATATAATATAATAATAATATGCCATTTAGCAGACGCTTTTATCCAAAGCGACTTACAGTCATGTGTGTATACATTTTTACGTATGGGTGGTCCCGGGGATCGAACCCACTACCCTGGCGTTACAGGCGCCATGCTCTACCAATTGAGCTACAGAGGACCACACTGGACCACACTGATGAACTTACATTGTTGTGACTAGGGCAGAGTCTGTACTCTTGTTGTGTGTGTGTGTATGTACTGTATGTTTTTGTGCCATTAGTGCTTCAGTGTGTGTGTGTTTGGTTGTGTTGACTGTGTTGGCTGTGCTTTGTGTCTGGCCTGTGTCTGAACTGTGCCTCCCTACCCACACGGTGTGCCCTGTGCTGTCCTTTACCCACAGCTGGCTCAGTACCCCATGCTGAGGGAGGAGATGGAGAAGATTGTCACCCAGCACATCCGAGACCGCGAGAGTCGCACCAAGGACCAGGTGACACTCACACACACAGGCACACACACGCACACGCACACGTACACTCTCTCTCACACACACACACACACACACGCACACACACACTATTTTCACTGGTGTAGCGCAGTTTCTCTGGATCCCCGCAAAATCGGAGATTGACTCCCGGCCCCCCTCCCAAAAAATAAATACATTCTAATGCGTCAGCCACTCACAAAATATAGACTACCAATCGCTGTCGTTGGTTATGAAATTGTGACGTCTATGTGGCTGCCTATTGATAGGCTATCAGATTATGTGGTGCTAGTGCTTGTAGAAGCCTACAGTATAGCTTTGCTTTAATGGATACATGTTTATTTTTATTTGGTCATAATCTTCTCATGTTAAGCCTAAGGTTTATGTTTCACTAAGTTATAGGCCTACGGTGTCGCAATGCTGCTATTTAGAATACTGACTGGCGGCAATAATGCGTTTACCTTTTCAGTAATTAAAGTTGGAAATTCAAACTTTGCGGATTGTAAAAAACAGCAAACTAATCAGTAACCAATATATTATTTTAGAATATACAACTGTCCTGTAGGCCTATATCCTACCTTAGCCGAGTATAACAAAGATTAGGAACTCCTTTTTAATATTGAGTTGCACCCCCCCTTTTGTCCTCAGAACAACCTTAATTTGTCGGGGCATGGACTCAACAAGGTGTCGAAAGTGTTCCACAGCGATGCTGGCCCATGTTGACCAATGCTTCCCATAGTTGTGTCAAGTTGGCTGGATGTCCTTTGATGGTGGACCATTCTTGATACACAAGGGAAACTGTTGAGTGGGAAAAACCCAGCAGCGTTGCAGTTCTTGACACAAACCAGTGCACTTGGCACCTACTACCATACCCCGTTTAAAGGCACTTAAATATTTTGTCTTGCCCATTTACCCTGTGAATGGCACACATACACAATCCATGTTTAAAGTTTTCGAAATCTTTCTTTAACCTGTCTCCTCCCCTTCATCTACACTGATTGAAGTGAATTTAACAATTGACATTAATAAGTGATCATAGCTTTCACCTGGATTCACCTGGTCAGTCTATGTCATGGAAAGAGCAGGCGTTCTTAATGTTTTGTACACTCAGTGTATATTGTCTGTCTGACTCACCTACTAACAGGTAGAATGGACAACACAAACACTTCACTTACTACATGTGGAAATTAAAAAGGAGAGTTGCTGTCAAAATGATTTATTTAAAAAAGGAATACAATTTAGAGATGGGTGTGAGATGACGGGCCCCCGGAGCCTGCAGGGGTTTCCGCTACACCAGTGACTATATTCCCAATCCAAACTCTTATGTCTAATCCTAACTCTAATAACTCCATATGTGTGTCCCTCCATCTAGGTGATGCTGCTGATTGACATTGAGCTGGCCTACATGAACACCAACCATGAGGACTTCATTGGCTTTGCCAAGTGAGTGTCGCCCTCTTGACCTCTCTCTTGATACAGTCGATTAGAACAAATAACCCAGTATAGACACAGTACAGTCTGTGAACCCTGACCTACAGACTCTTACTAATTAATCCTTTGTTTAGGTGTGTGTACCAATCTAACCCATGATTTTCCCCTGTAGTGCTCAGCAGAGGAGCAGCCAGGTGGCCCAGAAGAAGCAAACTGGCAATAAGGTACTATAGGCACACGACAGCACCTACAGATAGTCTTATATTCACTATGATTTGTGCCCTGATGGGCTGTTCAGAAAGCATTGTAATGGCCCTAGATGCAAGGTCCTAGGTAGAGTGCCAACATTCCGGGTTAACGTTCAATAAATTCCCTGTTTTTCCCAAAATCCTGGTTGGATGATTCTCTGAATCATGAGGAAATAAGCAGGAAATCAGGAATTCTCCAACCAGGATTTCAGGGAAACCAGGGAATTTATTGAAAGTTCCGCCGAATTTTGCAACCCTAGTCCTAGGTCTTTGTTGAACTGTTCCCAAACCAGATTATAGTTCCAAGTGAGTACAGTTTTGAGTGAGTTTGAACTACTTCTCCACTTGTTCTCTTCTACAGTATATTGTTCTTTGGCGTTGTTATTCTTTAGTAGTGCTGTGTATTAGTTGTGTAGTGTTCCCACTCTATTTCAGTTTTTCTCTGTTTCTTCTGAATGATTTCTCTTTCTGTTGTCTTTTTTCTTCACCTCTATTGCTACAACTATTCTGCTTTAGCAGGATGAAATTATGGTGAGTAGAGAGTGTGTGTGTGTGTTAGTATGTGTGTGCGTGTTAGTGTGTTAGTGCGCGTGCGTGCTTGTGTGTTTCTTTGGGAGTGTGTTAGTATGTGTGTGTGACAGTGTGCGTGTTAGAATGTGTGTGTTTCCGTATGTGTGTGGGATTCTGTGTGTGGGTTTGTTAGAATGTGTGAGTGGTTAGAGCCTCTCATTACTGTAGATGGACAGGTGGCTAGGGAGCTCTCTTGGCTTCTTTCCTTAGCTGCCTCCCTCCTCCAGGCAGTGCTCCCATCCAAAACAATAGAAAAGTACCCAGCTAGCGCTGCTCATCTCCCATTAGAAACCAGCGTGCGACAAAAAAGAGCACACCCCACAGTACACCCCCCCCAGACATAGACAGAACACAGAGGGGTTGAGACCAGAAAGGCCTTCCCGTTACGTAATGCACACCTTATGTTTATGTGTAGATGTCTCTCTCGCCCATAGAAACAACACCATTTGGAGACGTTACATTTCACAGCTTTTGCCTAACAGTCAAGCCTAATTTTCCTTGGCTGAGTGATTGCTCGTTGCCCCCCTAGCCTTGCCTGACGACTCAAACTGAACTCTTCCGCTTCTCTATGTTCGCTACATACTTCAGTCTGAGACTGCCATCTTTGAAATCATTTGTGGTGACGTAAAAATGAGGGATGTTGTACAAAACAAAGCCATCAGCGGTTAGATCATCTCTAACCAATCAGATTATCAAATTGGTTAGAGATGTGTTCTGGCTCTGGCCCAACCCATCGGTTTCTGGGACCAATCAGAATGGCTAGAATGTGTTTGCGTTCTAGAAATCGTCGGGAAGGTACTCATATCCAGACTCACTGCGGAGAAGAAACTTAGGTCCGTGGGCGTGGCGTAGTGTTTGGCCGGAGCAAGGAGTTTGGGTAGCCAGTCAACCCCTAGCCTTAGCTTGAACCAGATAAAGAAGGCAACCATGTGTTCTCCAATAACAACAGCTCTCAGAGAGATAGAGACTTTAGCTTTAGAGTGGGGTGCAGGCTGTTGGTTTCTCATCTCAAAGCTGGAATCCATATCAGTGAAACTATCTGTTTGCGATATTACAACAACAAAGACGTTACTTCAAACAACGAACAATGTTTTTTTCCCCTCGGACATCATTGCACATCATTGTACGGGCAATATCTTTTTTTTAACCATGATGCTGGATGCTCATTTCCTCCAAACAAAAACAATAACAATAATATACTATACTCTACTCTATTCAACTCTACACTATTCCACTCTACTCTATTCTACTCTACTCTACTCTACACTATTCCACTCTACTCTATTCTACTCTACTCTACACTACTCTACTCTACACTATTCTACTCTACTCTACACTACTCTACACTATTCTACTCTACTCTACACTACTCTACTCTACACTATTCTACTCTACTCTACTCTACTCTACTCTACTCTACTCTACAATATTCCACTCCATTCTACTCTACTCTACTCTACTCTACTCTACTCTACTCTACTCTACTCTACTCTACACTATTCCACTCTACTCTCACTATTCTACTCTACTCTACTCTACTCTACTCTACTCTACTCTACTCTACTCTACTCTACTCTACTCTACTCTACACTACTCTACTCTACACTATTCTACTCTACTCTACTCTACTCTACACTATTCCACTCCATTCTACTCTACACTACTCTACTCTACTCTACACTATTCTACTCTAATCTACACTACTCTATACTCTACTATACTCTACTATACTCTACTCTATTGTACTCTACTCTACTCTACTCTACTCTACTCTACACTACTCTACTCTACTCT
>NW_028160631.1:0-47295 GCF_964263955.1 Coregonus lavaretus | reverse complement strand
AACACTGTGGTAACACCTGCATTGAAACAATGACAGAAAACATCATAGGAAAATTGGAGGGAAAACGTTCTTTGTTGGAGGGCTCAATGCCAATATTCTAAATGTGAAAGGTTGAACACTGAACAATACATTTAATGGCAACAGTTTGTTTCTAAAGACTCCGTGAACAGTCTTTAAATGTCACTTTGAAGAAAATACTTTTGACGGATAAAACGTTTGTAAGTGGTTTAAGGTTTCGGGAAATCACACAGTGTATCTAGCCTCAGCTTCCTGTTGTAAATAAAAACAAAAGCCTTTGACCTAAGTAGTATTTCCTTGATTGTTTTCATAAATTGAATGGAGATAACAGAAAACACCCAACGCTTGTTTTTCCTTTGCAATATGACAGACAGGGTGTTCTATTGTGCACATTTCTTATTTTGTCATCTAAATGTAAGGTCTTACGTCTCTATTGTGCTAGCTACACACTGGAAGTTGACCCAGATTGACTGTTTCTAAAGCAGAGCAACATAGCTGGGTGAAGGTAACATCCTAGGTTGGGCTACTCTTTCTTTTCAACTGTGTTTTCTCAGGCAGCTGATTCATTGATGAAGAATGTGTGTTTTCTCCACCCTGTTAAGATAGAGTGGAAGAAAAAACATCAAGAGTGAAACATAACTGACATTCACAAGTAGGATTAAACTATACAAAACACCTTCACATAAAAAGTAACAGTTGAATATGTATACATTACATTAGCTGATGCCAAAATAAGCTTCATTTATCCTCATTTACTGTTTCTCAAAGGATAGAGGAGGGATTAAAAAGTTTGGAGGCGGGCTCCACACAGAGGGTTGCACAGACACAGTGCAGTACAACTAAAGAGGAATTTCAAGGTTTTTCGAGGCCCACAACCTCAAAACATGTAATACAACTATCACTAGTCCAGCTATAGGCCTGCTTTCTGTTTAGGCTCAAAACAAAAGCTTGTGAAACCATGATGCAGTGAGCAGGAGGAGGGTGGGAGGACAGGATCAGGAGGAGGACTGGAGGACAGGATCAGGAAGAGGACAGGATCAGGAGGAGGACAGGATCAGGAGGAGGACAGGATCAGGAGGAGGACAGGATCAGGAGGAGGACAGGATCAGGAGGAGGACAGGATCAGGAGGAGGACAGGATCAGGAGGAGTGCGGGGGGACAGGATCAGGAGGAGGGCGGGAGCAGGAAATGCCGCTGAGAGGTTTAGTCAGCTCAGCTAATGCTCCTTTTAGCCTGTCTAATTGACCTGCGTTGCCCTTGGCTATTCTCCCTGGGAAGAATACAGGACTGTAGCTACAGTAGCTATACTTCCATACTGTCTAATTGACCTGCGTTGCCCTTGGCTATTCTCCCTGGGAGGAGTGCAGTAATGTAGCTACAGTAGCTATTCTACCATACTGCAGCAGCCAGGGGAACCACGTGAGGGTAAACTCCACTGGAGGCTAGTGTGATGGATGATGCATAGTGCTTATTGGCCGGCTCTGTGATAAATTGATTTAGTCCTGATATGAGGGATCACATGACCAGCCTCTCAGAGACGCCTTCCCATTGTGTCTTTCTCCACCCCTCTCTTCCCCTTGTGTCTTTCTCCCCCCCTCTCTTCCCCTTGTGTCTTTCTCCACCCCTCTCTTCCCCTTGTGTCTTTCTCCCCCCCTCTCTTCCCCTTGTGTCTTTCTCCACCCCTCTCTTCCCCTTGTGTCTTTCTCCACCCCTCTCTTCCCCTTGTGTCTTTCTCCACCGCTCTCTTCCCTTTGTGTCTTTCTCCACCCCTCTCTTCCATTTGTGTCTTTCTCCACACCTCTCTTCCCTTTGTGTCTTTCTCCACCCCTCTCTTCTATTTGTGTCTTTCTCCACACCTCTCTTCCCTTTGTGTCTTTCTCCACCCCTCTCTTCCATTTCTGTCTTTCTCCACCCCTCTCTTCCCCTTGTGTCTTTCTCCACCCCTCTCTTCCCTTTGTGTCTTTCTCCACCCCTATCTTCCCCTTGTGTCTTTCTCCACCCCTCTCTTCCCCTTGTGTCTTTCTCCACACCTCTCTTCCCGTTGTGTCTTTCTCCACCCCTCTCTTCCATTTGTGTCTTTCTCCACCCCTCTCTTCCCCTTGTGTCTTTCTCCCCCCCTCTCTTCCCTTTGTGTCTTTCTCCACCCCTCTCTTCCCCTTGTGTCTTTCTCCCCCCCTCTCTTCCCCTTGTGTCTTTCTCCCCCCTCTCTTCCCCTTGTGTCTTTCTCCACTCCTCTCTTCCCTTTGTGTCTTTCTCCACCCCTCTCTTCCATTTGTGTCTTTCTCCACACCTCTCTTCCCTTTGTGTCTTTCTCCACCCCTCTCTTCCCTTTGTGTCTTTCTCCACACCTCTCTTCCCTTTGTGTCTTTCTCCACCCCCCTCTTCCCTTTGTGTCTTTCTCCACCCCTCTCTTCCCCTTGTGTCTTTCTCCACCCCTCTCTTCCACTTGTGTCTTTCTCCACCCCTATCTTCCCCTTGTGTCTTTCTCCACCTCTCTCTTCCCTTTGTGTCTTTCTCCCCCCCTCTCTTCCCCTTGTGTCTTTCTCCCCCCCTCTCTTCCCCTTGTGTCTTTCTCCACCCCTCTCTTCCCCTTGTGTCTTTCTCCACCCCCCTCTTCCCCTTGTGTCTTTCTCCACCCCTCTCTTCCCTTTGTGTCTTTCTCCCCCCTCTCTTCCCCTTGTGTCTTTCTCCCCCCCTCTCTTCCCCTTGTGTCTTTCTCCACCCCTCTCCTCCCCTTGTGTCTTTCTCCACCCCTCTCTTCCCCTTGTGTCTTTCTCCACCCCTCTCTCCCCCTTGTGTCTTTCTCCACCCCTCTCTTCCCTTTGTGTCTTTCTCCACCCCTCTCTTCCCATTGTGTCTTTCTCCACCCCTCTCTTCCCCTTGTGTCTTTCTCCACCCCTCTCTTCCCCTTGTGTCTTTCTCCACCGCTCTCTTCCCCTTGTGTCTTTCTCCACCCCTCTCTTCCATTTGTGTCTTTCTCCACACCTCTCTTCCCTTTGTGTCTTTCTCCACCCCTCTCTTCCCTTTGTGTCTTTCTCCACCCCTCTTTTCCCCTTGTGTCTTTCTCCACCCCTCTCTTCCCATTGTGTCTTTCTCCACCCCTCTCTTCCCCTTGTGTCTTTCTCCACCCCTCTCTTCCCCTTGTGTCTTTCTCCACCGCTCTCTTCCCCTTGTGTCTTTCTCCACCCCTCTCTTCCATTTGTGTCTTTCTCCACACCTCTCTTCCCTTTGTGTCTTTCTCCACCCCTCTCTTCCCTTTGTGTCTTTCTCCACCCCTCTTTTCCCCTTGTGTCTTTCTCCACCCCTCTCTTCCCATTGTGTCTTTCTCCACCCCTCTCTTCCCTTTGTGTCTTTCTCCACCCCTCTCTTCCGTTTGTGTCTTTCTCCACCCCTCTCTTCCCCTTGTGTATTTCTCCACCCCTCTCTTCCCTTTGTGTCTTTCTCCACCCCTCTCTTCCCCTTGTGTCTTTCTCCACCCCTCTCTTCCCTTTGTGTCTTTCTCCACCCCTCTCTTCCCCTTGTGTCTTTCTCCACCGCTCTCTTCCCCTTGTGTCTTTCTCCACCCCTCTCTTCCATTTGTGTCTTTCTCCACACCTCTCTTCCCTTTGTGTCTTTCTCCACCCCTCTCTTCCCTTTGTGTCTTTCTCCACCCCTCTTTTCCCCTTGTGTCTTTCTCCACCCCTCTCTTCCCATTGTGTCTTTCTCCACCCCTCTCTTCCCTTTGTGTCTTTCTCCACCCCTCTCTTCCGTTTGTGTCTTTCTCCACCCCTCTCTTCCCCTTGTGTATTTCTCCACCCCTCTCTTCCCTTTGTGTCTTTCTCCACCCCTCTCTTCCCCTTGTGTCTTTCTCCACCCCTCTCTTCCCTTTGTGTCTTTCTCCACCCCTCTCTTCCCATTGTGTCTTTCTCCACCCCTCTCTTCCCTTTGTGTCTTTCTCCACCCCTCTCTTCCCATTGTGTCTTTCTCCACCCCTCTCTTCCCTTTGTGTCTTTCTCCACCCCTCTCTTCCCATTGTGTCTTTCTCCACCCCTCTCTTCCCCTTGTGTCTTTCTCCACCGCTCTCTTCCCCTTGTGTCTTTCTCCACCCCTCTCTTCCATTTGTGTCTTTCTCCACACCTCTCTTCCCTTTGTGTCTTTCTCCACCCCTCTCTTCCCTTTGTGTCTTTCTCCACCCCTCTTTTCCCCTTGTGTCTTTCTCCACCCCTCTCTTCCCATTGTGTCTTTCTCCACCCCTCTCTTCCCTTTGTGTCTTTCTCCACCCCTCTCTTCCCTTTGTGTCTTTCTCCACCCCTCTCTTCCCTTTGTGTCTTTCTCCACCCCTCTTTTCCCCTTGTGTCTTTCTCCACCCCTCTCTTCAATTTGTGTCTTTCTCCACACCTCTATTCCCATTGTTTCTTTCTCCACACCTCTCTTCCCCTTGTGTCTTTCTCCACACCTCTCTTCCCTCTGTGTCTTTCTCCACCCCTCTCTTCCCCTTGTGTCTTTCTCCACCCCTCTCTTCCCATTGTTTCTTTCTCCACACCTCTCTTCCCCTTGTGTCTTTCTCCACCCCTCTCTTCCCCTTTTGTCTTTCTCCACCCCTCTCTTCCCCTTGTGTCTTTCTCCACACCTCTCTTCCCTCTGTCTTTCTCCACCCCTCTCTTCCCCTTGTGTCTTTCTCCCCCACTCTCTTCCCCTTGTGTCTTTCTCCCCCCCTCTCTTCCCCTTGTGTCTTTCTCCACTCCTCTCTTCCCTTTGTGTCTTTCTCCACCCCTCTCTTCCATTTGTGTCTTTCTCCACACCTCTCTTCCCTTTGTGTCTTTCTCCACACCTCTCTTCCCTTTGTGTCTTTCTCCACCCCCCTCTTCCCTTTGTGTCTTTCTCCACCCCTCTCTTCCCCTTGTGTCTTTCTCCACCCCTCTCTTCCACTTGTGTCTTTCTCCACCCCTATCTTCCCCTTGTGTCTTTCTCCACCTCTCTCTTCCCTTTGTGTCTTTCTCCACCCCTCTCTTCCCCTTGTGTCTTTCTCCCCCCCCTCTCTTCCCCTTGTGTCTTTCTCCACCCCTCTCTTCCCCTTGTGTCTTTCTCCACCCATCTCTTCCCTTTGTGTCTTTCTCCACCCCTCTCTTCCCCTTGTGTCTTTCTCCACCCCTCTCTTCACCTTGTGTCTTTCTCCACCCCTCTCTTCCATTTGTGTCTTTCTCCCCCCCTCTCTTCCCCTTGTGTCTTTCTCCACCCCCCTCTTCCCCTTGTGTCTTTCTCCACCAATCTCTTCCCTTTGTGTCTTTCTCCCCCCTCTCTTCCCCTTGTGTCTTTCTCCCCCCCTCTCTTCCCCTAGTGTCTTTCTCCACCCCTCTCCTCCCCTTGTGTCTTTCTCCACCCCTCTCTTCCCCTTGTGTCTTTCTCCACCCCTCTCTCCCCCTTGTGTCTTTCTCCACCCCTCTCTTCCCTTTGTGTCTTTCTCCACACCTCTCTTCCCATTGTGTCTTTCTCCACCCCTCTCTTCCCCTTGTGTCTTTCTCCACCCCTCTCTTCCCCTTGTGTCTTTCTCCACCGCTCTCTTCCCCTTGTGTCTTTCTCCACCCCTCTCTTCCATTTGTGTCTTTCTCCACACCTCTCTTCCCTTTGTGTCTTTCTCCACCCCTCTCTTCCCTTTGTGTCTTTCTCCACCCCTCTTTTCCCCTTGTGTCTTTCTCCACCCCTCTCTTCCCATTGTGTCTTTCTCCACCCCTCTCTTCCCTTTGTGTCTTTCTCCACCCCTCTCTTCCGTTTGTGTCTTTCTCCACCCCTCTCTTCCCCTTGTGTATTTCTCCACCCCTCTCTTCCCTTTGTGTCTTTCTCCACCCCTCTCGTCTTTCTCCACCCCTCTCTTCCCTTTGTGTCTTTCTCCACCCCTCTCTTCCCATTGTGTCTTTCTCCACCCCTCTCTTCCCTTTGTGTCTTTCTCCACCCCTCTCTTCCCATTGTGTCTTTCTCCACCCCTCTCTTCCCTTTGTGTCTTTCTCCACCCCTCTCTTCCCATTGTGTCTTTCTCCACCCCTCTCTTCCCCTTGTGTCTTTCTCCACCGCTCTCTTCCACTTGTGTCTTTCTCCACCCCTCTCTTCCATTTGTGTCTTTCTCCACACCTCTCTTCCCTTTGTGTCTTTCTCCACCCCTCTCTTCCCTTTGTGTCTTTCTCCACCCCTCTTTTCCCCTTGTGTCTTTCTCCACCCCTCTCTTCCCATTGTGTCTTTCTCCACCCCTCTCTTCCCTTTGTGTCTTTCTCCAACCCTCTCTTCCCTTTGTGTCTTTCTCCACCCCTCTCTTCCCTTTGTGTCTTTCTCCACCCCTCTTTTCCCCTTGTGTCTTTCTCCACCCCTCTCTTCAATTTGTGTCTTTCTCCACCCCTCTCTTCCCTTTGTGTCTTTCTCCACCCCTCTCTTCCCTTTGTGTCTTTCTCCACCCCTCTTTTCCCCTTGTGTCTTTCTCCACCCCTCTCTTCCCATTGTGTCTTTCTCCACCCCTCTCTTCCCTCTGTGTCTTTCTCCACCCCTATCTTCCCCTTGTGTCTTTCTCCACCCCTCTCTTCCCCTTGTGTCTTTCTCCACCCCCCTCTTCCCTTTGTGTCTTTCTCCACCCCTCTCTTCCCATTGTTTCTTTCTCCACACCTCTCTTTCCCTTGTGTCTTTCTCCACACCTCTCTTCCCTCTGTGTCTTTCTCCACCCCTCTCTTCCCCTTGTGTCTTTCTCCACCCCTCTCTTCCCATTGTTTCTTTCTCCACACCTCTCTTCCCCTTGTGTCTTTCTCCACCCCTCTCTTCCCCTTTTGTCTTTCTCCACCCCTCTCTTCCCCTTGTGTCTTTCTCCACACCTCTCTTCCCTCTGTCTTTCTCCACCCCTCTCTTCCCTTTGTGTCTTTCTCCACCCCTCTCTTCCATTTGTGTCTTTCTCCACCCCTCTCTTCCCCTTGTGTATTTCTCCACCCCTCTCTTCCATTTGTGTCTTTCTCCACCCCTCTCTTCCCCTTGTGTCTTTCTCCACACCTCTCTTCCCATTGTGTCTTTCTCCACACCTCTCTTCCCTCTGTGTCTTTCTCCACCCCTATCTTCCCCTTGTGTCTTTCTCCACCCCTCTCTTCCCCTTGTGTCTTTCTCCACCCCCCTCTTCCCTTTGTGTCTTTCTCCACCCCTATCTTCCCCTTGTGTCTTTCTCCACCCCTCTCCTCCCCTTGTGTCTTTCTCCACCCCTATCTTCCCCTTGTGTCTTTCTCCACCCCTCTCTTCCCCTTGTGTCTTTCTCCACCCCTCTCCTCCCCTTGTGTCTTTCTCCACCCCTATCTTCCCCTTGTGTCTTTCTCCACCAATCTCTTCCCATTGTGTCTTTCTCCACCCCTATCTTCCCCTTGTGTCTTTCTCCACCCCTCTCCTCCCCTTGTGTCTTTCTCCACCCCTATCTTCCCCTTGTGTCTTTCTCCACCCCTCTCTTCCCCTTGTGTCTTTCTCCACCCCTCTCTTCCCTCTGTCTTTCTCCACCCCTATATTCCCCTTGTGTCTTTCTCCACCCCTCTCTTCCCCTTGTGTCTTTCTCCACCCCTCTCTTCCCCTTGTGTCTTTCTCCACCCCTCTCTTCCCCTTGTGTCTTTCTCCACCCCTCTCTTCCCCTTGTGTCTTTCTCCACCCCTCTCTTTCCCTTGTGTCTTTCTCCACCCCTATCTTCCCCTTGTGTCTTTCTCCACCCCTCTCTTCCCTCTGTCTTTCTCCACCCCTATATTCCCCTTGTGTCTTTCTCCACCCCTCTCTTCCCCTTGTGTCTTTCTCCACCCCTCTCTTCCCCTTGTGTCTTTCTCCACCCCTCTCTTCCCCTTGTGTCTTTCTCCACCCCTCTCTTCCCCTTGTGTCTTTCTCCACCCCTCTCTTTCCCTTGTGTCTTTCTCCACCCCTATCTTCCCCTTGTGTCTTTCTCCACCTCTCTCTTCCCTTTGTGTCTTTCTCCCCCCCTCTCTTCCCCTTGTGTCTTTCTCCACCCCTCTCTTCCCCTTGTGTCTTTCTCCACCCCTCTCTTCCCCTTGTGTCTTTCTCCACCCATCTCTTCCCTTTGTGTCTTTCTCCACCCCTCTCTTCCCCTTGTGTCTTTCTCCACACCTCTCTTCCATTTGTGTCTTTCTCCCCCCCTCTCTTCCCCTTGTGTCTTTCTCCACCCCTCTCTTCCCCTTGTGTCTTTCTCCACCCCTCTCTTCCCTTTGTGTCTTTCTCCCCCCTCTCTTCCCCTTGTGTCTTTCTCCCCCCCTCTCTTCCCCTTGTGTCTTTCTCCACCCCTCTCTTCCATTTGTGTCTTTCTCCCCCCCTCTCTTCCCCTTGTGTCTTTCTCCACCCCTCTCTTCCCCTTGTGTCTTTCTCCACCCCTCTCTTCCCTTTGTGTCTTTCTCCCCCCTCTCTTCCCCTTGTGTCTTTCTCCCCCCCTCTCTTCCCCTTGTGTCTTTCTCCACCCCTCTCCTCCCCTTGTGTCTTTCTCCACCCCTCTCTTCCCCTTGTGTCTTTCTCCACCCCTCTCTTCCCCTTGTGTCTTTCTCCACCCCTCTCTTCCCTTTGTGTCTTTCTCCACCCCTCTCTTCCCATTGTGTCTTTCTCCACCCCTCTCTTCCCCTTGTGTCTTTCTCCACCCCTCTCTTCCCTTTGTGTCTTTCTCCACCCCTCTCTTCCCATTGTGTCTTTCTCCACCCCTCTCTTCCCTTTGTGTCTTTCTCCACCCCTCTCTTCCCATTGTGTTTTTCTCCACCCCTCTCTTCCCTATGTGTCTTTCTCCACCCCTCTCTTCCCATTGTGTCTTTCTCCACCCCTCTCTTCCCCTTGTGTCTTTCTCCACCGCTCTCTTCCCCTTGTGTCTTTCTCCACCCCTCTCTTCCATTTGTGTCTTTCTCCACACCTCTCTTCCCTTTGTGTCTTTCTCCACCCCTCTCTTCCCTTTGTGTCTTTCTCCACCCCTCTTTTCCCCTTGTGTCTTTCTCCACCCCTCTCTTCCCCTTGTGTCTTTCTCCACCCCTCTCTTCCATTTGTGATTCTCCACCCCTCTCTTCCCCTTGTGTCTTTCTCCACCCCTCTCTTCCCCTTGTGTCTTTCTCCACCCCTCTCTTCCCCTTGTGTCTTTCTCCACCCCCCTCTTCCCTTTGTGTCTTTCTCCACCCCTGTCTTCCCATTGTGTCTTTCTCCACCCCTCTCTTCCCCTTGTGTCTTTCTCCACACCTCTCTTCCCTCTGTCTTTCTCCACCCCTATCTTCCCCTTGTGTCTTTCTCCACCCCTCTCCTCCCCTTGTGTCTTTCTCCACCCCTATCTTCCCCTTGTGTCTTTCTCCACCCCTCTCTTCCCCTTGTGTCTTTCTCCACCCCTCTCTTCCCCTTGTGTCTTTCTCCACCCCTCTCTTCCCCTTGTGTCTTTCTCCACCCCTCTCTTCCCCTTGTGTCTTTCTCCACCCCTCTCTTCCCCTTGTGTCTTTCTCCACCCCTCTCTTCCCCTTGTGTCTTTCTCCACCCTTATCTTCCCCTTGTGTCTTTCTCCACCTCTCTCTTCCCTTTGTGTCTTTCTCCCCCCCTCTCTTCCCCTTGTGTCTTTCTCCACCCCTCTCTTCCCCTTGTGTCTTTCTCCACCCCTCTCTTCCCCTTGTGTCATTCTCCACCCATCTCTTCCCTTTGTGTCTTTCTCCACCCCTCTCTTCCCCTTGTGTCTTTCTCCACCCCTCTCTTCACCTTGTGTCTTTCTCCACCCCTCTCTTCCATTTGTGTCTTTCTCCCCCCCTCTCTTCCCCTTGTGTCTTTCTCCACCCCTCTCTTCCCCTTGTGTCTTTCTCCACCCCTATCTTCCCATTGTGTCTTTCTCCACCCCTCTCTTCCCCTTGTGTCTTTCTCCACCCCTCTCTTCCCCTTGTGTCTTTCTCCACCCCTCTCTTCCCCTTGTGTCTTTCTCCACACCTCTCTTCCCTCTGTCTTTCTCCACCCCTATCTTCCCCTTGTGTCTTTCTCCACCCCTCTCCTCCCCTTGTGTCTTTCTCAACCCCTATCTTCCCCTTGTGTCTTTCTCCACCCCTCTCTTCCCCTTGTGTCTTTCTCCACCCCTCTCTTCCCCTTGTGTCTTTCTCCACCCCTATCTTCCCCTTGTGTCTTTCTCCACCTCTCTCTTCCCTTTGTGTCTTTCTCCCCCCCTCTCTTCCCCTTGTGTCTTTCTCCACCCCTCTCTTCCCCTTGTGTCTTTCTCCACCCCTCTCTTCCCCTTGTGTCTTTCTCCACCCATCTCTTCCCTTTGTGTCTTTCTCCACCCCTCTCTTCCCCTTGTGTCTTTCTCCACACCTCTCTTCCATTTGTGTCTTTCTCCCCCCCTCTCTTCCCCTTGTGTCTTTCTCCACCCCTCTCTTCCCCTTGTGTCTTTCTCCACCCCTCTCTTCCCTTTGTGTCTTTCTCCCCCCTCTCTTCCCCTTGTGTCTTTCTCCCCCCCTCTCTTCCCCTTGTGTCTTTCTCCACCCCTCTCTTCCATTTGTGTCTTTCTCCCCCCCTCTCTTCCCCTTGTGTCTTTCTCCACCCCTCTCTTCCCCTTGTGTCTTTCTCCACCCCTCTCTTCCCTTTGTGTCTTTCTCCCCCCTCTCTTCCCCTTGTGTCTTTCTCCCCCCCTCTCTTCCCCTTGTGTCTTTCTCCACCCCTCTCCTCCCCTTGTGTCTTTCTCCACCCCTCTCTTCCCCTTGTGTCTTTCTCCACCCCTCTCTTCCCCTTGTGTCTTTCTCCACCCCTCTCTTCCCTTTGTGTCTTTCTCCACCCCTCTCTTCCCATTGTGTCTTTCTCCACCCCTCTCTTCCCCTTGTGTCTTTCTCCACCCCTCTCTTCCCTTTGTGTCTTTCTCCACCCCTCTCTTCCCATTGTGTCTTTCTCCACCCCTCTCTTCCCTTTGTGTCTTTCTCCACCCCTCTCTTCCCATTGTGTTTTTCTCCACCCCTCTCTTCCCTATGTGTCTTTCTCCACCCCTCTCTTCCCATTGTGTCTTTCTCCACCCCTCTCTTCCCCTTGTGTCTTTCTCCACCGCTCTCTTCCCCTTGTGTCTTTCTCCACCCCTCTCTTCCATTTGTGTCTTTCTCCACACCTCTCTTCCCTTTGTGTCTTTCTCCACCCCTCTCTTCCCTTTGTGTCTTTCTCCACCCCTCTTTTCCCCTTGTGTCTTTCTCCACCCCTCTCTTCCCCTTGTGTCTTTCTCCACCCCTCTCTTCCATTTGTGTCTTTCTCCACCCCTCTCTTCCCCTTGTGTCTTTCTCCACCCCTCTCTTCCCCTTGTGTCTTTCTCCACCCCTCTCTTCCCCTTGTGTCTTTCTCCACCCCCCTCTTCCCTTTGTGTCTTTCTCCACCCCTCTCTTCCCATTGTGTCTTTCTCCACCCCTCTCTTCCCCTTGTGTCTTTCTCCACACCTCTCTTCCCTCTGTCTTTCTCCACCCCTATCTTCCCCTTGTGTCTTTCTCCACCCCTCTCCTCCCCTTGTGTCTTTCTCCACCCCTCTCTTCCCTTTGTGTCTTTCTCCACCCCTCTTTTCCCCTTGTGTCTTTCTCCACCCCTCTCTTCCCCTTGTGTCTTTCTCCACCCCTCTCTTCCATTTGTGTCTTTCTCCACCCCTCTCTTCCCCTTGTGTCTTTCTCCACCCCTCTCTTCCCCTTGTGTCTTTCTCCACCCCTCTCTTCCCCTTGTGTCTTTCTCCACCCCCCTCTTCCCTTTGTGTCTTTCTCCACCCCTGTCTTCCCATTGTGTCTTTCTCCACCCCTCTCTTCCCCTTGTGTCTTTCTCCACACCTCTCTTCCCTCTGTCTTTCTCCACCCCTATCTTCCCCTTGTGTCTTTCTCCACCCCTCTCCTCCCCTTGTGTCTTTCTCCACCCCTATCTTCCCCTTGTGTCTTTCTCCACCCCTCTCTTCCCCTTGTGTCTTTCTCCACCCCTCTCTTCCCCTTGTGTCTTTCTCCACCCCTCTCTTCCCCTTGTGTCTTTCTCCACCCCTCTCTTCCCCTTGTGTCTTTCTCCACCCCTCTCTTCCCCTTGTGTCTTTCTCCACCCCTCTCTTCCCCTTGTGTCTTTCTCCACCCCTATCTTCCCCTTGTGTCTTTCTCCACCTCTCTCTTCCCTTTGTGTCTTTCTCCCCCCCTCTCTTCCCCTTGTGTCTTTCTCCACCCCTCTCTTCCCCTTGTGTCTTTCTCCACCCCTCTCTTCCCCTTGTGTCATTCTCCACCCATCTCTTCCCTTTGTGTCTTTCTCCACCCCTCTCTTCCCCTTGTGTCTTTCTCCACCCCTCTCTTCACCTTGTGTCTTTCTCCACCCCTCTCTTCCATTTGTGTCTTTCTCCCCCCCTCTCTTCCCCTTGTGTCTTTCTCCACCCCTCTCTTCCCCTTGTGTCTTTCTCCACCCCTATCTTCCCATTGTGTCTTTCTCCACCCCTCTCTTCCCCTTGTGTCTTTCTCCACCCCTCTCTTCCCCTTGTGTCTTTCTCCACCCCTCTCTTCCCCTTGTGTCTTTCTACACACCTCTCTTCCCTCTGTCTTTCTCCACCCCTATCTTCCCCTTGTGTCTTTCTCCACCCCTCTCCTCCCCTTGTGTCTTTCTCCACCCCTATCTTCCCCTTGTGTCTTTCTCCACCCCTCTCTTCCCCTTGTGTCTTTCTCCACCCCTCTCTTCCCCTTGTGTCTTTCTCCACCCCTCTCTTCCCCTTGTGTCTTTCTCCACCCCTCTCTTGCCCTTGTGTCTTTCTCCACCCCTCTCTTCCCCTTGTGTCTTTCTCCACCCCTATCTTCCCCTTGTGTCTTTCTCCACCTCTCTCTTCCCTTTGTGTCTTTCTCCCCCCCTCTCTTCCCCTTGTGTCTTTCTCCACCCCTCTCTTCCCCTTGTGTCTTTCTCCACCCCTCTCTTCCCCTTGTGTCTTTCTCCACCCATCTCTTCCCTTTGTGTCTTTCTCCACCCCTCTCTTCCCCTTGTGTCTTTCTCCACACCTCTCTTCCATTTGTGTCTTTCTCCCCCCCTCTCTTCCCCTTGTGTCTTTCTCCACCCCTCTCTTCCCCTTGTGTCTTTCTCCACCCCTCTCTTCCCTTTGTGTCTTTCTCCCCCCTCTCTTCCCCTTGTGTCTTTCTCCCCCCCTCTCTTCCCCTTGTGTCTTTCTCCACCCCTCTCTTCCATTTGTGTCTTTCTCCCCCCCTCTCTTCCCCTTGTGTCTTTCTCCACCCCTCTCTTCCCCTTGTGTCTTTCTCCACCCCTCTCTTCCCTTTGTGTCTTTCTCCCCCCTCTCTTCCCCTTGTGTCTTTCTCCCCCCCTCTCTTCCCCTTGTGTCTTTCTCCACCCCTCTCCTCCCCTTGTGTCTTTCTCCACCCCTCTCTTCCCCTTGTGTCTTTCTCCACCCCTCTCTTCCCCTTGTGTCTTTCTCCACCCCTCTCTTCCCTTTGTGTCTTTCTCCACCCCTCTCTTCCCATTGTGTCTTTCTCCACCCCTCTCTTCCCCTTGTGTCTTTCTCCACCCCTCTCTTCCCCTTGTGTCTTTCTCCACCCCTCTCTTCCCATTGTGTCTTTCTCCACCCCTCTCTTCCCTTTGTGTCTTTCTCCACCCCTCTCTTCCCATTGTGTTTTTCTCCACCCCTCTCTTCCCATTGTGTCTTTCTCCACCCCTCTCTTCCCCTTGTGTCTTTCTCCACCCCTCTCTTCCCCTTGTGTCTTTCTCCACCGCTCTCTTCCCCTTGTGTCTTTCTCCACCCCTCTCTTCCATTTGTGTCTTTCTCCACACCTCTCTTCCCTTTGTGTCTTTCTCCACCCCTCTCTTCCCTTTGTGTCTTTCTCCACCCCTCTTTTCCCCTTGTGTCTTTCTCCACCCCTCTCTTCCCCTTGTGTCTTTCTCCACCCCTCTCTTCCATTTGTGTCTTTCTCCACCCCTCTCTTCCCCTTGTGTCTTTCTCCACCCCTCTCTTCCCCTTGTGTCTTTCTCCACCCCTCTCTTCCCCTTGTGTCTTTCTCCACCCCCCTCTTCCCTTTGTGTCTTTCTCCACCCCTCTCTTCCCATTGTGTCTTTCTCCACCCCTCTCTTCCCCTTGTGTCTTTCTCCACACCTCTCTTCCCTCTGTCTTTCTCCACCCCTATCTTCCCCTTGTGTCTTTCTCCACCCCTCTCCTCCCCTTGTGTCTTTCTCCACCCCTATCTTCCCCTTGTGTCTTTCTCCACCCCTCTCTTCCCCTTGTGTCTTTCTCCACCCCTCTCTTCCCCTTGTGTCTTTCTCCACCCCTCTCTTCCCCTTGTGTCTTTCTCCACCCCTCTCTTCCCCTTGTGTCTTTCTCCACCCCTCTCGTCCCCTTGTGTCTTTCTCCACCCCTATCTTCCCCTTGTGTCTTTCTCCACCTCTCTCTTCCCTTTGTGTCTTTCTCCCCCCCTCTCTTCCCCTTGTGTCTTTCTCCACCCCTCTCTTCCCCTTGTGTCTTTCTCCACCCCTCTCTTCCCCTTGTGTCATTCTCCACCCATCTCTTCCCTTTGTGTCTTTCTCCACCCCTCTCTTCCCCTTGTGTCTTTCTCCACCCCTCTCTTCACCTTGTGTCTTTCTCCACCCCTCTCTTCCATTTGTGTCTTTCTCCCCCCCTCTCTTCCCCTTGTGTCTTTCTCCACCCCTCTCTTCCCCTTGTGTCTTTCTCCACCCCTCTCTTCCCCTTGTGTCTTTCTCCACCCCTCTCTTCCCTTTGTGTCTTTCTCCCCCCTCTCTTCCCCTTGTGTCTTTCTTCCCCCCTCTCTTCCCCTTGTGTCTTTCTCCACCCCTCTCCTCCCCTTGTGTCTTTCTCCACCCCTCTCTTCCCCTTGTGTCTTTCTCCACCCCTCTCTTCCCCTTGTGTCTTTCTCCACCCCTCTCTTCCCTTTGTGTCTTTCTCCACCCTCTCTTCCCATTGTGTCTTTCTCCACCCCTCTCTTCCCATTGTGTTTTTCTCCACCCCTCTCTTCCCTTTGTGTCTTTCTCCACCCCTCTCTTCCCATTGTGTCTTTCTCCACCCCTCTCTTCCCCTTGTGTCTTTCTCCACCGCTCTCTTCCCCTTGTGTCTTTCTCCACCCCTCTCTTCCATTTGTGTCTTTCTCCACACCTCTCTTCCCTTTGTGTCTTTCTCCACCCCTCTCTTCCCTTTGTGTCTTTCTCCACCCCTCTTTTCCCCTTGTGTCTTTCTCCACCCCTCTCTTCCCATTGTGTCTTTCTCCACCCCTCTCTTCCCTTTGTGTCTTTCTCACCCCCTCTCTTCCCTTTGTGTCTTTCTCCACCCCTCTTTTCCCCTTGTGTCTTTCTCCACCCCTCTCTTCCATTTGTGTCTTTCTCCACACCTCTTTTCCCTTTGTGTCTTTCTCCACCCCTCTCTTCCCTTTGTGTCTTTCTCCACCCCTCTTTTCCCCTTGTGTCTTTCTCCACCCCTCTCTTCCCATTGTGTCTTTCTCCACCCCTCTCTTCCCTTTGTGTCTTTCTCCACCCCTCTCTTCCCATTGTGTCTTTCTCCACCCCTCTCTTCCCCTTGTGTCTTTCTCCACCCCCCTCTTCCCTTTGTATCTTTCTCCACCCCTCTCTTCCCATTGTTTCTTTCTCCACACCTCTCTTCCCCTTGTGTCTTTCTCCACACCTCTCTTCCCTCTGTGTCTTTCTCCACCCCTCTCTTCCCATTGTGTCTTTCTCCACCCCTCTCTTCCCATTGTTTCTTTCTCCACACCTCTCTTCCCCTTGTGTCTTTCTCCACCCCTCTCTTCCCCTTGTGTCTTTCTCCACCCCTCTCTTCCCCTTGTGTCTTTCTCCACACCTCTCTTCCCTCTGTCTTTCTCCACCCCTCTCTTCCCTTTGTGTCTTTCTCCACCCCTCTCTTCCATTTGTGTCTTTCTCCACCCCTCTCTTCCCCTTGTGTATTTCTCCACACCTCTCTTCCCTTTGTGTCTTTCTCCACCCCTCTCTTCCCCTTGTGTCTTTCTCCACCCCTCTCTTCCCATTGTGTCTTTCTCCACACCTCTCTTCCCTCTGTGTCTTTCTCCACCCCTATCTTCCCCTTGTGTCTTTCTCCACCCCTCTCTTCCCCTTGTGTCTTTCTCCACCCCCCTCTTCCCTTTGTGTCTTTCTCCACCCCTCTCTTCCCATTGTTTCTTTCTCCACACCTCTCTTCCCCTTGTGTCTTTCTCCACCCCTCTCTTCCCCTTGTGTCTTTCTCCACCCCTCTCTTCCCATTGTTTCTTTCTCCACACCTCTCTTTCCCTTGTGTCTTTCTCCACCCCTATCTTCCCCTTGTGTCTTTCTCCACCCCTCTCCTCCCCTTGTGTCTTTCTTCACCCCTATCTTCCCCTTGTGTCTTTCTCCACCCCTCTCTTCCCCTTGTGTCTTTCTCCACCCCTCTCCTCCCCTTGTGTCTTTCTCCACCCCTATCTTCCCCTTGTGTCTTTCTCCACCCCTCTCTTCCCCTTGTGTCTTTCTCCACCCCTATCTTCCCCTTGTGTCTTTCTCCACCCCTCTCCTCCCCTTGTGTCTTTCTCCACCCCTATCTTCCCCTTGTGTCTTTCTCCACCCCTCTCTTCCCCTTGTGTCTTTCTCCACCCCTCTCTTCCCTCTGTCTTTCTCCACCCCTATATTCCCCTTGTGTCTTTCTCCACCCCTCTCTTCCCCTTGTGTCTTTCTCCACCCCGCTCTTCCCCTTGTGTCTTTCTCCACCCCTCTCTTCCCCTTGTGTCTTTCTCCACCCCTCTCTTCCCCTTGTGTCTTTCTCCACCCCTCTCTTTCCCTTGTGTCTTTCTCCACCCCTATCTTCCCCTTATGTCTTTCTCCACCCCTCTCTTCCCCTTGTGTCTTTCTCCACCCCTCTCTTCCCCTTGTGTCTTTCTCCACCCCTCTCTTCCCTTTGTGTCTTTCTCCCCCCCTCTCTTCCCCTTGTGTCTTTCTCCACCCCGCTCTTCCCCTTGTGTCTTTCTCCACCCCGCTCTTCCCTTTGTGTCTTTCTCCCCCCCTCTCTTCCCCTTGTGTCTTTCTCCACCCCTCTCTTCCCCTTGTGTCTTTCTCCCCCCTCTCTTCCCCTTGTGTCTTTCTCCACCCCTCTCTTCCATTTGTGTCTTTCTCCACCCCTCTCTTCCCCTTGTGTCTTTCTCCACCCCTCTCTTCCCTTTGTGTCTTTCTCCACCCCTCTCTTCCCCTTGTGTCTTTCTCCACCCCTCTCTTCCCCTTGTGTCTTTCTCCACCCCTCTCTTCCCTTTGTGTCTTTCTCCCCCCTCTCTTCCCCTTGTGTCTTTCTTCCCCCCTCTCTTCCCCTTGTGTCTTTCTCCACCCCTCTCCTCCCCTTGTGTCTTTCTCCACCCCTCTCTTCCCCTTGTGTCTTTCTCCACCCCTCTCTTCCCCTTGTGTCTTTCTCCACCCCTCTCTTCCCTTTGTGTCTTTCTCCACCCCTCTCTTCCCATTGTGTCTTTCTCCACCCCTCTCTTCCCATTGTGTTTTTCTCCACCCCTCTCTTCCCTTTGTGTCTTTCTCCACCCCTCTCTTCCCATTGTGTCTTTCTCCACCCCTCTCTTCCCCTTGTGTCTTTCTCCACCGCTCTCTTCCCCTTGTGTCTTTCTCCACCCCTCTCTTCCATTTGTGTCTTTCTCCACACCTCTCTTCCCTTTGTGTCTTTCTCCACCCCTCTCTTCCCTTTGTGTCTTTCTCCACCCCTCTTTTCCCCTTGTGTCTTTCTCCACCCCTCTCTTCCCATTGTGTCTTTCTCCACCCCTCTCTTCCCTTTGTGTCTTTCTCCACCCCTCTCTTCCCTTTGTGTCTTTCTCCACCCCTCTTTTCCCCTTGTGTCTTTCTCCACCCCTCTCTTCCATTTGTGTCTTTCTCCACACCTCTTTTCCCTTTGTGTCTTTCTCCACCCCTCTCTTCCCTTTGTGTCTTTCTCCACCCCTCTTTTCCCCTTGTGTCTTTCTCCACCCCTCTCTTCCCATTGTGTCTTTCTCCACCCCTCTCTTCCCTTTGTGTCTTTCTCCACCCCTCTCTTCCCATTGTGTCTTTCTCCACCCCTCTCTTCCCCTTGTGTCTTTCTCCACCCCCCTCTTCCCTTTGTGTCTTTCTCCACCCCTCTCTTCCCATTGTTTCTTTCTCCACACCTCTCTTCCCCTTGTGTCTTTCTCCACACCTCTCTTCCCTCTGTGTCTTTCTCCACCCCTCTCTTCCCATTGTGTCTTTCTCCACCCCTCTCTTCCCATTGTTTCTTTCTCCACACCTCTCTTCCCCTTGTGTCTTTCTCCACCCCTCTCTTCCCCTTGTGTCTTTCTCCACCCCTCTCTTCCCCTTGTGTCTTTCTCCACACCTCTCTTCCCTCTGTCTTTCTCCACCCCTCTCTTCCCTTTGTGTCTTTCTCCACCCCTCTCTTCCATTTGTGTCTTTCTCCACCCCTCTCTTCCCCTTGTGTCTTTCTCCACACCTCTCTTCCCTTTGTGTCTTTCTCCACCCCTCTCTTCCCCTTGTGTCTTTCTCCACCCCTCTCTTCCCATTGTGTCTTTCTCCACACCTCTCTTCCCTCTGTGTCTTTCTCCACCCCTATCTTCCCCTTGTGTCTTTCTCCACCCCTCTCTTCCCCTTGTGTCTTTCTCCACCCCCCTCTTCCCTTTGTGTCTTTCTCCACCCCTCTCTTCCCATTGTTTCTTTCTCCACACCTCTCTTCCCCTTGTGTCTTTCTCCACCCCTCTCTTCCCCTTGTGTCTTTCTCCACCCCTCTCTTCCCATTGTTTCTTTCTCCACACCTCTCTTTCCCTTGTGTCTTTCTCCACCCCTATCTTCCCCTTGTGTCTTTCTCCACCCCTCTCTTCCCCTTGTGTCTTTCTTCACCCCTATCTTCCCCTTGTGTCTTTCTCCACCCCTCTCTTCCCCTTGTGTCTTTCTCCACCCCTCTCCTCCCCTTGTGTCTTTCTCCACCCCTATCTTCCCCTTGTGTCTTTCTCCACCCCTCTCTTCCCCTTGTGTCTTTCTCCACCCCTATCTTCCCCTTGTGTCTTTCTCCACCCCTCTCCTCCCCTTGTGTCTTTCTCCACCCCTATCTTCCCCTTGTGTCTTTCTCCACCCCTCTCTTCCCCTTGTGTCTTTCTCCACCCCTCTCTTCCCTCTGTCTTTCTCCACCCCTATATTCCCCTTGTGTCTTTCTCCACCCCTCTCTTCCCCTTGTGTCTTTCTCCACCCCGCTCTTCCCCTTGTGTCTTTCTCCACCCCTCTCTTCCCCTTGTGTCTTTCTCCACCCCTCTCTTCCCCTTGTGTCTTTCTCCACCCCTCTCTTTCCCTTGTGTCTTTCTCCACCCCTATCTTCCCCTTATGTCTTTCTCCACCCCTCTCTTCCCCTTGTGTCTTTCTCCACCCCTCTCTTCCCCTTGTGTCTTTCTCCACCCCTCTCTTCCCTTTGTGTCTTTCTCCCCCCCTCTCTTCCCCTTGTGTCTTTCTCCACCCCGCTCTTCCCCTTGTGTCTTTCTCCACCCCGCTCTTCCCTTTGTGTCTTTCTCCCCCCCTCTCTTCCCCTTGTGTCTTTCTCCACCCCTCTCTTCCCCTTGTGTCTTTCTCCCCCCTCTCTTCCCCTTGTGTCTTTCTCCACCCCTCTCTTCCATTTGTGTCTTTCTCCACCCCTCTCTTCCCCTTGTGTCTTTCTCCACCCCTCTCTTCCCTTTGTGTCTTTCTCCACCCCTCTCTTCCCCTTGTGTCTTTCTCCACCCCTCTCTTCCCCTTGTGTCTTTCTCCACCGCTCTCTTCCCCTTGTGTCTTTCTCCACCCCTCTCTTCCCTTTGTGTCTTTCTCCACCCCTCTCTTCCATTTGTGTCTTTCTACACCCCTCTCTTCCCCTTGTATCTTTCTCCACCCCTCTCTTCCCCTTGTGTCTTTCTCCCCCCCTCTCTTCCCTTTGTGTCTTTCTCCACCCCTCTCTTCCCCTTGTGTCTTTCTCCACCCCTCTCTTCCCCTTGTGTCTTTCTCCCCCCCTCTCTTCCCCTTGTGTCTTTCTCCACCCCTCTCTTCCCCTTGTGTCTTTCTCCACCCCTCTCTTCCCCTTGTGTCTTTCTCCACCCCCCTCTTCCCTTTGTGTCTTTCTCCACCCCTCTCTTCCCATTGTGTCTTTCTCCACACCTCTCTTCCCCTTGTGTCTTTCTCCACACCTCTCTTCCCTCTGTGTCTTTCTCCACCCCTATCTTCCCCTTGTGTCTTTCTCCACCCCTCTCTTCCCCCTGTGTCTTTCTCCACCCCTCTCTTCCCCTTGTGTCTTTCTCCACCCCTATCTTCCCCTTGTGTCTTTCTCCACCCCTCTCTTCCCCTTGTGTCTTTCTCCACCCCTCTCTTCCCCTTGTGTCTTTCTCCACCCCTCTCTTCCCCTTGTGTCTTTCTCCACACCTCTCTTCCCTCTGTCTTTCTCCACCCCTATCTTCCCCTTGTGTCTTTCTCCACCCCTCTCCTCCCCTTGTGTCTTTCTCCACCCCTATCTTCCCCTTGTGTCTTTCTCCACCCCTCTCTTCCCCTTGTGTCTTTCTCCACCCCTCTCTTCCCCTTGTGTCTTTCTCCACCCCTCTCTTCCCCTTGTGTCTTTCTCCACCCCTCTCTTCCCCTTGTGTCTTTCTCCACCCCTCTCCTCCCCTTGTGTCTTTCTCCACCCCTCTCTTCCCCTTGTGTCTTTCTCCACCCCTCTCTTCCCCTTGTGTCTTTCTCCACCCCTCTCTTCCCTTTGTGTCTTTCTCCACCCCTCTCTTCCCATTGTGTCTTTCTCCACACCTCTCTTCCCTCTGTGTCTTTCTCCACCCCTATCTTCCCCTTGTGTCTTTCTCCACCCCTCTCTTCCCCTTGTGTCTTTCTCCACCCCCCTCTTCCCTTTGTGTCTTTCTCCACCCCTCTCTTCCCATTGTTTCTTTCTCCACACCTCTCTTCCCCTTGTGTCTTTCTCCACCCCTCTCTTCCCCTTGTGTCTTTCTCCACCCCTCTCTTCCCATTGTTTCTTTCTCCACACCTCTCTTTCCCTTGTGTCTTTCTCCACCCCTATCTTCCCCTTGTGTCTTTCTCCACCCCTCTCCTCCCCTTGTGTCTTTCTTCACCCCTATCTTCCCCTTGTGTCTTTCTCCACCCCTCTCTTCCCCTTGTGTCTTTCTCCACCCCTCTCCTCCCCTTGTGTCTTTCTCCACCCCTATCTTCCCCTTGTGTCTTTCTCCACCCCTCTCCTCCCCTTGTGTCTTTCTCCACCCCTATCTTCCCCTTGTGTCTTTCTCCACCCCTCTCTTCCCCTTGTGTCTTTCTCCACCCCTCTCTTCCCTCTGTCTTTCTCCACCCCTATATTCCCCTTGTGTCTTTCTCCACCCCTCTCTTCCCCTTGTGTCTTTCTCCACCCCGCTCTTCCCCTTGTGTCTTTCTCCACCCCTCTCTTCCCCTTGTGTCTTTCTCCACCCCTCTCTTTCCCTTGTGTCTTTCTCCACCCCTATCTTCCCCTTATGTCTTTCTCCACCCCTCTCTTCCCCTTGTGTCTTTCTCCACCCCTCTCTTCCCCTTGTGTCTTTCTCCACCCCTCTCTTCCCTTTGTGTCTTTCTCCCCCCCTCTCTTCCCCTTGTGTCTTTCTCCACCCCTCTCTTCCCCTTGTGTCTTTCTCCACCCCGCTCTTCCCTTTGTGTCTTTCTCCCCCCCTCTCTTCCCCTTGTGTCTTTCTCCACCCCTCTCTTCCCCTTGTGTCTTTCTCCCCCCTCTCTTCCCCTTGTGTCTTTCTCCACCCCTCTCTTCCATTTGTGTCTTTCTCCACCCCTCTCTTCCCCTTGTGTCTTTCTCCACCCCTCTCTTCCCCTTGTGTCTTTCTCCACCCCTCTCTTCCCCTTGTGTCTTTCTCCACCCCTCTCTTCCCCTTGTGTCTTTCTCCACCGCTCTCTTCCCCTTGTGTCTTTCTCCACCCCTCTCTTCCCTTTGTGTCTTTCTCCACCCCTCTATTCCATTTGTGTCTTTCTACACCCCTCTCTTCCCCTTGTGTCTTTCTCCACCCCTCTCTTCCCTTTGTGTCTTTCTCCACCCCTCTCTTCCCCTTGTGTCTTTCTCCACCCCTCTCTTCCCCTTGTGTCTTTCTCCACCGCTCTCTTCCCCTTGTGTCTTTCTCCACCCCTCTCTTCCCCTTGTGTCTTTCTCTACCCCTCTCTTCCCCTTGTGTCTTTCTCCACCCCCCTCTTCCCTTTGTGTCTTTCTCCACCCCTCTCTTCCCATTGTGTCTTTCTCCACACCTCTCTTCCCCTTGTGTCTTTCTCCACACCTCTCTTCCCTCTGTGTCTTTCTGCACCCCTATCTTCCCCTTGTGTCTTTCTCCACCCCTCTCTTCCCCCTGTGTCTTTCTCCACCCTTCTCTTCCCCTTGTGTCTTTCTCCACCCCTATCTTCCCCTTGTGTCTTTCTCCACCCCTCTCTTCCCCTTGTGTCTTTCTCCACCCCTCTCTTCCCCTTGTGTCTTTCTCCACCCCTCTCTTCCCCTTGTGTCTTTCTCCACCCCTCTCTTCCCTCTGTCTTTCTCCACCCCTATCTTCCCCTTGTGTCTTTCTCCACCCCTCTCCTCCCCTTGTGTCTTTCTCCACCCCTATCTTCCCCTTGTGTCTTTCTCCACCCCTCTCTTCCCCTTGTGTCTTTCTCCACCCCTCTCTTCCCCTTGTGTCTTTCTCCACCCCTCTCTTCCCCTTGTGTCTTTCTCCACCCCTCTCTTCCCCTTGTGTCTTTCTCCACCCCTCTCCTCCCCTTGTGTCTTTCTCCACCCCTCTCTTCCCCTTGTGTCTTTCTCCACCCCTCTCTTCCCCTTGTGTCTTTCTCCACCCCTCTCTTCCCTTTGTGTCTTTCTCCACCCCTCTCTTCCCATTGTGTCTTTCTCCACCCCTCTCTTCCCCTTGTGTCTTTCTCCACCCCTCTCTTCCCTTTGTGTCTTTCTCCACCCCTCTCTTCCCATTGTGTCTTTCTCCACCCCTCTCTTCCCTTTGTGTCTTTCTCCACCCCTCTCTTCCCATTGTGTGTTTCTCCACCCCTCTCTTCCCTTTGTGTCTTTCTCCACCCCTCTCTTCCCATTGTGTCTTTCTCCACCCCTCTCTTCCCCTTGTGTCTTTCTCCACTGCTCTCTTCCCCTTGTGTCTTTCTCCACCCCTCTCTTCCATTTGTGTCTTTCTCCACACCTCTCTTCCCTTTGTGTCTTTCTCCACCCCTCTCTTCCCTTTGTGTCTTTCTCCACCCCTATTTTCCCCTTGTGTCTTTCTCCACCCATTGTGTCTTTCTCCACCCCTCTCTTCCCTTTGTGTCTTTCTCCACCCCTCTCTTCCCTTTGTGTCTTTCTCCACCCCTCTTTTCCCCTTGTGTCTTTCTCCACCCCCTCTTCCATTTGTGTCTTTCTCCACACCTCTTTTCCCTTTGTGTCTTTCTCCACCCCTCTCTTCCCTTTGTGTCTTTCTCCACCCCTCTTTTCCCCTTGTGTCTTTCTCCACCCCTCTCTTCCCATTGTGTCTTTCTCCACCCCTCTCTTCCCTTTGTGTCTTTCTCCACCCCTCTCTTCCCATTGTGTCTTTCTCCACCCCTCTCTTCCCCTTGTGTCTTTCTCCACCCCCCTCTTCCCTTTGTGTCTTTCTCCACCCCTCTCTTCCCATTGTTTCTTTCTCCACACCTCTCTTCCCCTTGTGTCTTTCTCCACACCTCTCTTCCCTCTGTGTCTTTCTCCACCCCTCTCTTCCCATTGTGTCTTTCTCCACCCCTCTCTTCCCATTGTTTCTTTCTCCACACCTCTCTTCCCCTTGTGTCTTTCTCCACCCCTCTCTTCCCCTTGTGTCTTTCTCCACACCTCTCTTCCCTCTGTCTTTCTCCACCCCTCTCTTCCCTTTGTGTCTTTCTCCACCCCTCTCTTCCCATTGTGTCTTTCTCCACCCCTCTCTTCCCCTTGTGTCTTTCTCCACCCCCCTCTTCCCTTTGTGTCTTTCTCCACCCCTCTCTTCCATTTGTGTCTTTCTCCACACCTCTCTTCCCTTTGTGTCTTTCTCCACCCCTCTCTTCCCTTTGTGTCTTTCTCCACCCCTCTTTTCCCCTTGTGTCTTTCTCCACCCATTGTGTCTTTCTCCACCCCTCTCTTCCCTTTGTGTCTTTCTCCACCCCTCTCTTCCCTTTGTGTCTTTCTCCACCCCTCTTTTCCCCTTGTGTCTTTCTCCACCCCCTCTTCCATTTGTGTCTTTCTCCACACCTCTTTTCCCTTTGTGTCTTTCTCCACCCCTCTCTTCCCTTTGTGTCTTTCTCCACCCCTCTTTTCCCCTTGTGTCTTTCTCCACCCCTCTCTTCCCATTGTGTCTTTCTCCACCCCTCTCTTCCCTTTGTGTCTTTCTCCACCCCTCTCTTCCCATTGTGTCTTTCTCCACCCCTCTCTTCCCCTTGTGTCTTTCTCCACCCCCCTCTTCCCTTTGTGTCTTTCTCCACCCCTCTCTTCCCATTGTTTCTTTCTCCACACCTCTCTTCCCCTTGTGTCTTTCTCCACACCTCTCTTCCCTCTGTGTCTTTCTCCACCCCTCTCTTCCCATTGTGTCTTTCTCCACCCCTCTCTTCCCATTGTTTCTTTCTCCACACCTCTCTTCCCCTTGTGTCTTTCTCCACCCCTCTCTTCCCCTTGTGTCTTTCTCCACACCTCTCTTCCCTCTGTCTTTCTCCACCCCTCTCTTCCCTTTGTGTCTTTCTCCACCCCTCTCTTCCATTTGTGTCTTTCTCCACCCCTCTCTTCCCCTTGTGTATTTCTCCACACCTCTCTTCCCTTTGTGTCTTTCTCCACCCCTCTCTTCCCCTTGTGTCTTTCTCCACCCCTCTCTTCCCATTGTGTCTTTCTCCACACCTCTCTTCCCTCTGTGTCTTTCTCCACCCCTATCTTCCCCTTGTGTCTTTCTCCACCCCTCTCTTCCCCTTGTGTCTTTCTCCACCCCCCTCTTCCCTTTGTGTCTTTCTCCACCCCTCTCTTCCCATTGTTTCTTTCTCCACACCTCTCTTCCCCTTGTGTCTTTCTCCACCCCTCTCTTCCCCTTGTGTCTTTCTCCACCCCTCTCTTCCCATTGTTTCTTTCTCCACACCTCTCTTTCCCTTGTGTCTTTCTCCACCCCTATCTTCCCCTTGTGTCTTTCTCCACCCCTCTCCTCCCCTTTTGTCTTTCTTCACCCCTATCTTCCCCTTGTGTCTTTCTCCACCCCACTCTTCCCCTTGTGTCTTTCTCCACCCCTCTCCTCCTCTTGTGTCTTTCTCCACCCCTATCTTCCCCTTGTGTCTTTCTCCACCCCTCTCTTCCCCTTGTGTCTTTCTCCACACCTCTCTTCCCTCTGTGTCTTTCTCCACCCCTATCTTCCCCTTGTGTCTTTCTCCACCCCTCTCTTCCCCCTGTGTCTTTCTCCACCCCTCTCTTCCCCTTGTGTCTTTCTCCACCCCTATCTTCCCCTTGTGTCTTTCTCCACCCCTCTCTTCCCCTTGTGTCTTTCTCCACCCCTCTCTTCCCCTTGTGTCTTTCTCCACCCCTCTCTTCCCCTTGTGTCTTTCTCCACACCTCTCTTCCCTCTGTCTTTCTCCACCCCTATCTTCCCCTTGTGTCTTTCTCCACCCCTCTCCTCCCCTTGTGTCTTTCTCCACCCCTATCTTCCCCTTGTGTCTTTCTCCACCCCTCTCTTCCCCTTGTGTCTTTCTCCACCCCTCTCTTCCCCTTGTGTCTTTCTCCACCCCTCTCTTACCCTTGTGTCTTTCTCCACCCCTCTCTTCCCCTTGTGTCTTTCTCCACCCCTCTCCTCCCCTTGTGTCTTTCTCCACCCCTCTCTTCCCCTTGTGTCTTTCTCCACCCCTCTCTTCCCCTTGTGTCTTTCTCCACCCCTCTCTTCCCTTTGTGTCTTTCTCCACCCCTCTCTTCCCATTGTGTCTTTCTCCACCCCTCTCTTCCCCTTGTGTCTTTCTCCACCCCTCTCTTCCCTTTGTGTCTTTCTCCACCCCTCTCTTCCCATTGTGTCTTTCTCCACCCCTCTCTTCCCTTTGTGTCTTTCTCCACCCCTCTCTTCCCATTGTGTTTTTCTCCACCCCTCTCTTCCCTTTGTGTCTTTCTCCACCCCTCTCTTCCCATTGTGTCTTTCTCCACCCCTCTCTTCCCCTTGTGTCTTTCTCCACTGCTCTCTTCCCCTTGTGTCTTTCTCCACCCCTCTCTTCCATTTGTGTCTTTCTCCACACCTCTCTTCCCTTTGTGTCTTTCTCCACCCCTCTCTTCCCTTTGTGTCTTTCTCCACCCCTCTTTTCCCCTTGTGTCTTTCTCCACCCATTGTGTCTTTCTCCACCCCTCTCTTCCCTTTGTGTCTTTCTCCACCCCTCTCTTCCCTTTGTGTCTTTCTCCACCCCTCTTTTCCCCTTGTGTCTTTCTCCACCCCCTCTTCCATTTGTGTCTTTCTCCACACCTATTTTCCCTTTGTGTCTTTCTCCACCCCTCTCTTCCCTTTGTGTCTTTCTCCACCCCTCTTTTCCCCTTGTGTCTTTCTCCACCCCTCTCTTCCCATTGTGTCTTTCTCCACCCCTCTCTTCCCTTTGTGTCTTTCTCCACCCCTCTCTTCCCATTGTGTCTTTCTCCACCCCTCTCTTCCCCTTGTGTCTTTCTCCACCCCCCTCTTCCCTTTGTGTCTTTCTCCACCCCTCTCTTCCCATTGTTTCTTTCTCCACACCTCTCTTCCCCTTGTGTCTTTCTCCACACCTCTCTTCCCTCTGTGTCTTTCTCCACCCCTCTCTTCCCATTGTGTCTTTCTCCACCCCTCTCTTCCCATTGTTTCTTTCTCCACACCTCTCTTCCCCTTGTGTCTTTCTCCACCCCTCTCTTCCCCTTGTGTCTTTCTCCACCCCTCTCTTCCCCTTGTGTCTTTCTCCACACCTCTCTTCCCTCTGTCTTTCTCCACCCCTCTCTTCCCTTTGTGTCTTTCTCCACCCCTCTCTTCCATTTGTGTCTTTCTCCACCCCTCTCTTCCCCTTGTGTATTTCTCCACACCTCTCTTCCCTTTGTGTCTTTCTCCACCCCTCTCTTCCCCTTGTGTCTTTCTCCACCCCTCTCTTCCCATTGTGTCTTTCTCCACACCTCTCTTCCCTCTGTGTCTTTCTCCACCCCTATCTTCCCCTTGTGTCTTTCTCCACCCCTCTCTTCCCCTTGTGTCTTTCTCCACCCCCCTCTTCCCTTTGTGTCTTTCTCCACCCCTCTCTTCCCATTGTTTCTTTCTCCACACCTCTCTTCCCCTTGTGTCTTTCTCCACCCCTCTCTTCCCCTTGTGTCTTTCTCCACCCCTCTCTTCCCATTGTTTCTTTCTCCACACCTCTCTTTCCCTTGTGTCTTTCTCCACCCCTATCTTCCCCTTGTGTCTTTCTCCACCCCTCTCCTCCCCTTGTGTCTTTCTTCACCCCTATCTTCCCCTTGTGTCTTTCTCCACCCCTCTCTTCCCCTTGTGTCTTTCTCCACCCCTCTCCTCCCCTTGTGTCTTTCTCCACCCCTATCTTCCCCTTGTGTCTTTCTCCACACCTCTCTTCCCCTTGTGTCTTTCTCCACCCCTATCTTCCCCTTGTGTCTTTCTCCACCCCTCTCCTCCCCTTGTGTCTTTCTCCACCCCTATCTTCCCCTTGTGTATTTCTCCACCCCTCTCTTCCCCTTGTGTCTTTCTCCACCCCTCTCTTCCCTCTGTCTTTCTCCACCCCTATATTCCCCTTGTGTCTTTCTCCACCCCTCTCTTCCCCTTGTGTCTTTCTCCACCCCTCTCTTCCCCTTGTGTCTTTCTCCACCCCTCTCTTCCCCTTGTGTCTTTCTCCACCCCTCTCTTCCCCTTGTGTCTTTCTCCACCCCTCTCTTTCCCTTGTGTCTTTCTCCACCCCTATCTTCCCCTTATGTCTTTCTCCACCCCTCTCTTCCCCTTGTGTCTTTCTCCACCCCTCTCTTCCCCTTGTGTCTTTCTCCACCCCTCTCTTCCCTTTGTGTCTTTCTCCCCCCCTCTCTTCCCCTTGTGTCTTTCTCCACCCCTCTCTTCCCCTTGTGTCTTTCTCCACCCCGCTCTTCCCTTTGTGTCTTTCTCCCCCCCTCTCTTCCCCTTGTGTCTTTCTCCACCCCTCTCTTCCCCTTGTGTCTTTCTCCCCCCTCTCTTCCCCCTGTGTCTTTCTCCACCCCTCTCTTCCATTTGTGTCTTTCTCCACCCCTCTCTTCCCCTTGTGTCTTTCTCCACCCCTCTCTTCCCCTTGTGTCTTTCTCCACCCCTCTCTTCCCCTTGTGTCTTTCTCCACCCCTCTCTTCCCCTTGTGTCTTTCTCCACCCCTCTCTTCCCCTTGTGTCTTTCTCCACCCCTCTCTTCCCCTTGTGTCTTTCTCCACCCCTCTCTTCCCCTTGTGTCTTTCTCCACCCCTCTCTTCCCCTTGTGTCTTTCTCCACCCCTCTCTTCCCCTTGTGTCTTTCTCCACCCCTCTCTTCCCCTTGTGTCTTTCTCCACCCCTCTCTTCCCCTTGTGTCTTTCTCCACCCCTCTCTTCCCCTTGTGTCTTTCTCCACCCCTCTCTTCCCCTTGTGTCTTTCTCCACCCCTCTCTTCCCCTTGTGTCTTTCTCCACCCCTCTCTTCCCCTTGTGTCTTTCTCCACCCCTCTCTTCCCCTTGTGTCTTTCTCCACCCCTCTCTTCCCCTTGTGTCTTTCTCCACCCCTCTCTTCCCCTTGTGTCTTTCTCCACACCTCTCTTCCCTCTGTCTTTCTCCACCCCTCTCTTCCCCTTGTGTCTTTCTCCACCCCTCTCTTCCCATTGTTTCTTTCTCCACACCTCTCTTTCCCTTGTGTCTTTCTCCACCCCTATCTTCCCCTTGTGTCTTTCTCCACCCCTCTCCTCCCCTTGTGTCTTTCTTCACCCCTATCTTCCCCTTGTGTCTTTCTCCACCCCTCTCTTCCCCTTGTGTCTTTCTCCACCCCTCTCCTCCCCTTGTGTCTTTCTCCACCCCTATCTTCCCCTTGTGTCTTTCTCCACCCCTCTCTTCCCCTTGTGTCTTTCTCCACCCCTATCTTCCCCTTGTGTCTTTCTCCACCCCTCTCCTCCCCTTGTGTCTTTCTCCACCCCTATCTTCCCCTTGTGTATTTCTCCACCCCTCTCTTCCCCTTGTGTCTTTCTCCACCCCTCTCTTCCCTCTGTCTTTCTCCACCCCTATATTCCCCTTGTGTCTTTCTCCACCCCTCTCTTCCCCTTGTGTCTTTCTCCACCCCTCTCTTCCCCTTGTGTCTTTCTCCACCCCTCTCTTCCCCTTGTGTCTTTCTCCACCCCTCTCTTCCCCTTGTGTCTTTCTCCACCCCTCTCTTTCCCTTGTGTCTTTCTCCACCCCTATCTTCCCCTTATGTCTTTCTCCACCCCTCTCTTCCCCTTGTGTCTTTCTCCACCCCTCTCTTCCCCTTGTGTCTTTCTCCACCCCTCTCTTCCCTTTGTGTCTTTCTCCCCCCCTCTCTTCCCCTTGTGTCTTTCTCCACCCCTCTCTTCCCCTTGTGTCTTTCTCCACCCCGCTCTTCCCTTTGTGTCTTTCTCCCCCCCTCTCTTCCCCTTGTGTCTTTCTCCACCCCTCTCTTCCCCTTGTGTCTTTCTCCCCCCTCTCTTCCCCCTGTGTCTTTCTCCACCCCTCTCTTCCATTTGTGTCTTTCTCCACCCCTCTCTTCCCCTTGTGTCTTTCTCCACCCCTCTCTTCCCCTTGTGTCTTTCTCCACCCCTCTCTTCCCCTTGTGTCTTTCTCCACCCCTCTCTTCCCCTTGTGTCTTTCTCCACCCCTCTCTTCCCCTTGTGTCTTTCTCCACCCCTCTCTTCCCCTTGTGTCTTTCTCCACCCCTCTCTTCCCCTTGTGTCTTTCTCCACCCCTCTCTTCCCCTTGTGTCTTTCTCCACCCCTCTCTTCCCCTTGTGTCTTTCTCCACCCCTCTCTTCCCCTTGTGTCTTTCTCCACCCCTCTCCTCCCCTTGTGTCTTTCTCCACCCCTCTCTTCCCCTTGTGTCTTTCTCCACCCCTCTCTTCCCCTTGTGTCTTTCTCCACCCCTCTCTTCCCCTTGTGTCTTTCTCCACCCCTCTCTTCCCCTTGTGTCTTTCTCCACCCCTCTCTTCCCCTTGTGTCTTTCTCCACCCCTCTCTTCCCCTTGTGTCTTTCTCCACCCCTCTCTTCCCCTTGTGTCTTTCTCCACCCCTCTCTTCCCCTTGTGTCTTTCTCCACACCTCTCTTCCCTCTGTCTTTCTCCACCCCTATCTTCCCCTTGTGTCTTTCTCCACCCCTCTCCTCCCCTTGTGTCTTTCTCCACCCCTATCTTCCCCTTGTGTCTTTCTCCACCCCTCTCTTCCCCTTGTGTCTTTCTCCACCCCTCTCTTCCCCTTGTGTCTTTCTCCACCCCTCTCTTCCCCTTGTGTCTTTCTCCACCCCTCTCTTCCCCTTGTGTCTTTCTCCACCCCTCTCTTCCCCTTGTGTCTTTCTCCACCCCTCTCTTCCCTTTGTGTCTTTCTCCACCCCTCTCTTCCCCTTGTGTCTTTCTCCACCCCTCTCTTCCCCTTGTGTCTTTCTCCACCCCTCTCTTCCCCTTGTGTCTTTCTCCACCCCTCTCTTCCCCTTGTGTCTTTCTCCACCCCTCTCTTCCCCTTGTGTCTTTCTCCACCCCTCTCTTCCCCTTGTGTCTTTCTCCACCCCTATCTTCCCCTTGTGTCTTTCTCCACCCCTCTCTTCCCCTTGTGTCTTTCTCCACCCCTCTCTTCCCCTTGTGTCTTTCTCCACCCCTCTCTTCCCCTTGTGTCTTTCTCCACCCCTCTCCTCCCCTTGTGTCTTTCTCCACCCCTCTCTTCCCCTTGTGTCTTTCTCCACCCCTCTCTTCCCCTTGTGTCTTTCTCCACACCTCTCTTCCCTCTGTCTTTCTCCACCCCTCTCTTCCCCTTGTGTCTTTCTCCACCCCTCTCTTCCCCTTGTGTCTTTCTCCACCCCTCTCTTCCCTTTGTGTCTTTCTCCACCCCTCTCTTCCATTTGTGTCTTTCTCCACCCCTCTCTTCCCCTTGTGTCTTTCTCCACCCCTCTCTTCCCCTTGTGTCTTTCTCCACACCTCTCTTCCCCTTGTGTCTTTCTCCACCCCTCTCTTCCCCTTGTGTCTTTCTCCACCGCTCTCTTCCCCTTGTGTCTTTCTCCACCTCTCTCTTCCCTTTGTGTCTTTCTCCACCCCTCTCTTCCATTTGTGTCTTTCTACACCCCTCTCTTCCCCTTGTATCTTTCTCCACCCCTCTCTTCCCCTTGTTTCTTTCTCCACCCCTCTCTTCCCTTTGTGTCTTTCTCCACCCCTCTCTTCCCCTTGTGTCTTTCTCCACCCCTCTCTTCCCCTTGTGTCTTTCTCCACCCCTCTCTTCCCCTTGTGTCTTTCTCCACCCCTCTCTTCCCCTTGTGTCTTTCTCTACCCCTCTCTTCCCCTTGTGTCTTTCTCCACCCCCCTCTTCCCTTTGTGTCTTTCTCCACCCCTCTCTTCCCATTGTGTCTTTCTCCACACCTCTCTTCCCCTTGTGTCTTTCTCCACACCTCTCTTCCCTCTGTGTCTTTCTCCACCCCTATCTTCCCCTTGTGTCTTTCTCCACCCCTCTCTTCCCCCTGTGTCTTTCTCCACCCCTCTCTTCCCCTTGTGTCTTTCTCCACCCCTATCTTCCCCTTGTGTCTTTCTCCACCCCTCTCTTCCATTTGTGTCTTTCTCCACCCCTCTCTTCCCCTTGTGTCTTTCTCCACCCCTCTCTTCCCCTTGTGTCTTTCTCCACACCTCTCTTCCCCTTGTGTCTTTCTCCACCCCTCTCTTCCCCTTGTGTCTTTCTCCACCCCTCTCTTCCCCTTGTGTCTTTCTCCACCCCTCTCTTCCCCTTGTGTCTTTCTCCACCCCTCTCTTCCCCTTGTGTCTTTCTCCACCCCTCTCTTCCCCTTGTGTCTTTCTCCACCCCTCTCTTCCCCTTGTGTCTTTCTCCACCCCTCTCTTCCCCTTGTGTCTTTCTCCACACCTCTCTTCCCTCTGTCTTTCTCCACCCCTATCTTCCCCTTGTGTCTTTCTCCACCCCTCTCCTCCCCTTGTGTCTTTCTCCACCCCTATCTTCCCCTTGTGTCTTTCTCCACCCCTCTCTTCCCCTTGTGTCTTTCTCCACCCCTCTCTTCCCCTTGTGTCTTTCTCCACCCCTCTCTTCCCCTTGTGTCTTTCTCCACCCCTCTCTTCCCCTTGTGTCTTTCTCCACCCCTCTCTTCCCCTTGTGTCTTTCTCCACCCCTCTCTTCCCTTTGTGTCTTTCTCCACCCCTCTCTTCCCCTTGTGTCTTTCTCCACCCCTCTCTTCCCCTTGTGTCTTTCTCCACACCTCTCTTCCCCTTGTGTCTTTCTCCACCCCTCTCTTCCCCTTGTGTCTTTCTCCACCCCTCTCTTCCCCTTGTGTCTTTCTCCACCCCTATCTTCCCCTTGTGTCTTTCTCCACCCCTCTCTTCCCCTTGTGTCTTTCTCCACCCCTCTCTTCCCCTTGTGTCTTTCTCCACCCCTCTCTTCCCCTTGTGTCTTTCTCCACCCCTCTCCTCCCCTTGTGTCTTTCTCCACCCCTCTCTTCCCCTTGTGTCTTTCTCCACCCCTCTCTTCCCCTTGTGTCTTTCTCCACCCCTCTCTTCACCTTGTGTCTTTCTCCACCCCTCTCTTCCCCTTGTGTCTTTCTCCACCCCTCTCTTCCCCTTGTGTCTCTCCACCCCTCTCTTCCCTTTATGTCTTTCTCCACCCCTCTCTTCCCTTTGTGTCTTTCTCCACCCCTCTCTTCCATTTGTGTCTTTCTCCACCCCTCTCTTCCCCTTGTGTCTTTCTCCACCCCTCTCTTCCCCTTGTGTCTTTCTCCACACCTCTCTTCCCCTTGTGTCTTTCTCCACCCCTCTCTTCCCCTTGTGTCTTTCTCCACCGCTCTCTTCCCCTTGTGTCTTTCTCCACCCCTCTCTTCCCTTTGTGTCTTTCTCCACCCCTCTCTTCCATTTGTGTATTTCTACACCCCTCTCTTCCCCTTGTATCTTTCTCCACCCCTCTCTTCCCCTTGTGTCTTTCTCCACCCCTCTCTTCCCTTTGTGTCTTTCTCCACCCCTCTCTTCCCCTTGTGTCTTTCTCCACCCCTCTCTTCCCCTTGTGTCTTTCTCCACCCCTCTCTTCCCCTTGTGTCTTTCTCCACCCCTCTCTTCCCCTTGTGTCTTTCTCCACCCCTCTCTTCCCCTTGTGTCTTTCTCCACCCCTCTCTTCCCCTTGTGTCTTTATCCACCCCTCTCTTCCCCTTGTGTCTTTCTCCACACCTCTCTTCCCTCTGTCTTTCTCCACCCCTATCTTCCCCTTGTGTCTTTCTCCACCCCTCTCCTCCCCTTGTGTCTTTCTCCACCCCTATCTTCCCCTTGTGTCTTTCTCCACCCCTCTCTTCCCCTTGTGTCTTTCTCCACCCCTCTCTTCCCCTTGTGTCTTTCTCCACCCCTCTCTTCCCCTTGTGTCTTTCTCCACCCCTCTCTTCCCCTTGTGTCTTTCTCCACCCCTCTCCTCCCCTTGTGTCTTTCTCCACCCCTATCTTCCCCTTGTGTCTTTCTCCACCCCTCTCTTCCCCTTGTGTCTTTCTCCACCCCTCTCTTCCCCTTGTGTCTTTCTCCACCCCTCTCTTCCCCTTGTGTCTTTCTCCACCCCTCTCTTCCCCTTGTGTCTTTCTCCACCCCTCTCTTCCCCTTGTGTCTTTCTCCACCCCTCTCTTCCCTTTGTGTCTTTCTCCACCCCTCTCTTCCCCTTGTGTCTTTCTCCACCCCTCTCTTCCCCTTGTGTCTTTCTCCACACCTCTCTTCCCCTTGTGTCTTTCTCCACCCCTCTCTTCCCCTTGTGTCTTTCTCCACCCCTCTCTTCCCCTTGTGTCTTTCTCCACCCCTATCTTCCCCTTGTGTCTTTCTCCACCCCTCTCTTCCCCTTGTGTCTTTCTCCACCCCTCTCTTCCCCTTGTGTCTTTCTCCACCCCTCTCTTCCCCTTGTGTCTTTCTACACCCCTCTCCTCCCCTTGTGTCTTTCTCCACCCCTCTCTTCCCCTTGTGTCTTTCTCCACCCCTCTCTTCCCCTTGTGTCTTTCTCCACCCCTCTCTTCCCCTTGTGTCTTTCTCCACCCCTCTCTTCCCCTTGTGTCTTTCTCCACCCCTCTCTTCCCCTTGTGTCTTTCTCCACCCCTCTCTTCCCTTTATGTCTTTCTCCACCCCTCTCTTCCCTTTGTGTCTTTCTCCACCCCTCTCTTCCATTTGTGTCTTTCTCCACCCCTCTCTTCCCCTTGTGTCTTTCTCCACCCCTCTCTTCCCCTTGTGTCTTTCTCCACACCTCTCTTCCCCTTGTGTCTTTCTCCACCCCTCTCTTCCCCTTGTGTCTTTCTCCACCGCTCTCTTCCCCTTGTGTCTTTCTCCACCCCTCTCTTCCCTTTGTGTCTTTCTCCACCCCTCTCTTCCATTTGTGTCTTTCTACACCCCTCTCTTCCCCTTGTATCTTTCTCCACCCCTCTCTTCCCCTTGTGTCTTTCTCCACCCCTCTCTTCCCTTTGTGTCTTTCTCCACCCCTCTCTTCCCCTTGTGTCTTTCTCCACCCCTCTCTTCCCCTTGTGTCTTTCTCCACCCCTCTCTTCCCCTTGTGTCTTTCTCCACCCCTCTCTTCCCCTTGTGTCTTTCTCTACCCCTCTCTTCCCCTTGTGTCTTTCTCCACCCCCTCTTCCCTTTGTGTCTTTCTCCACCCCTCTCTTCCCATTGTGTCTTTCTCCACACCTCTCTTCCCCTTGTGTCTTTCTCCACACCTCTCTTCCCTCTGTGTCTTTCTCCACCCCTATCTTCCCCTTGTGTCTTTCTCCACCCCTCTCTTCCCCCTGTGTCTTTCTCCACCCCTCTCTTCCCCTTGTGTCTTTCTCCACCCCTATCTTCCCCTTGTGTCTTTCTCCACCCCTCTCTTCCATTTGTGTCTTTCTCCACCCCTCTCTTCCCCTTGTGTCTTTCTCCACCCCTCTCTTCCCCTTGTGTCTTTCTCCACACCTCTCTTCCCCTTGTGTCTTTCTCCACCCCTCTCTTCCCCTTGTGTCTTTCTCCACCCCTCTCTTCCATTGGTGTCTTTCTCCACCCCTCTCTTCCCCTTGTGTCTTTCTCCACCCCTCTCTTCCCCTTGTGTCTTTCTCCACCCCTCTCTTCCCCTTGTGTCTTTCTCCACCCCTATCTTCCCCTTGTGTCTTTCTCCACCCCTCTCTTCCCCTTGTGTCTTTCTCCACCCCTCTCTTCCCTTTGTGTCTTTCTCCACCCCTCTCTTCCCCTTGTGTCTTTCTCCACCCCTCTCTTCTGTTTTTCTCTTTCTCTTCTTGCATGCATTACAGTACGTGTAGAGTAAATGGAATGTGTAAAAAAATATTTTAAGATAAATAGATTTTGGTTAAACCTAATGAACTTGTGTTACTGTGTGTATAACCTACTTTACAGTACCAGCAATTATCCAGGATAAATAAATCAAATCAAAATCCAGGCCTATCATTATGGTTTCTCTCAGTAAATCCAGGCCTATCATCAGTGGTGTAAAGTGCTTAAGTAAAAATACTATAAAGTACTACTTAAGTAGTTTTTTGGGGTATGTGTACTTTACTATTTATATTTCTGACAACTTTTACTTTTACTTCACTACATTCCTAAAGAAAATAATGTACTTTTTACTCCATACATTTTCCCTGACACCCAAAAGTCCTCGTTACATTTTGAATGCTTAGCAGGACAGGAAAATGGTCCAATTCACACACTTATCAAGAGAACATCCCTGGTCATCCCTACTGCCTCTGATCTGGCTCATTAAACACAAATGCTTCATTTATAAATTATGTCTGAGCGTTGTAGTGGGCTATCTGTAAATGTTTTTTTATTTTTATGGTGCTGTCTGGTTTGCTTAATATAAGCGATTTCAAATGATTTATACTTTTACTTTTGATACTTAAGTATATTTTTGCAATTACATTTATTTTTGATACTTAAGTATATTTAAAACCAAATACTTTTAGACTTTTACTCAAGTAATATTTTACTGGGTGACTTTACTGGGTCATTTTCTATTAAGGTATCTTTACTTTTACTCAAATATGAAAATTGGGTACTTTTTCCACAACTGCCTATCATCATGGTTTCTCTCAGTAAATCCAAGCCTATCCTCATGGTTTCTCTCAGTAAATCCAGGCCTATCATCATGGTTTCTCTCAGTAAATCCAGGCCTATCATCATGGTTTCTCTCAGTAAATCCAGGCCTATCATCATGGTTTCTCTCAGTAAATCCAGGCCTATCCTCATGGTTTCTCTCAGTAAATCCAGGCCTATCATCATGGTTTCTCTCAGTAAATCCAGGCCTATCCTCATGGTTTCTCTCAGTAAATCCAGGCCTATCATCATGATTTCTCTCAGTAAATCCAGGCCTATCATCATGGTTTCTCTCAGTAAATCCAGGCCTATCCTCATGGTTTCTCTCAGTAAATCCAGGCCTATCATCATGGTTTCTCTCAGTAAATCCAGGCCTATCATCATGGTTTCTCTCAGTAAATCCAGGCCTATCATCATGGTTTCTCTCAGTAAATCCAGGCCTATCATCATGGTTTCTCTCAGTAAATCCAGGCCTATCATCATGATTTCTCTCCCGATAATCCTTTCTATGTATTAGTATGATGACCCACATCCACTCTCATTAACATGTGTCACACAGGCTGTAAATGTGTGTGTGTGTGTGTGTGTGTGTGTGAGAGAGAAAGTGAGAGACAGAGAGCAGGCATGCATTATGTGTATTATGACAATACGAAGTGTATAGGCTTCAGCCTGCCATCTCAGATTCATTGTGCTTCAGTGGACGCACAAATTAAGTCTGAAACCAATAATATGTCAGTTACAGTATGCTGTGTAAACACTATCCTGGGGTATTATTTAATAAACAATCACTCCTTTACGGTTAAGACGCCATTTTGACTATAGAAAATTGTTAATCTCAGCAGGAATTCTTTGTTTTTCTACTGTATCAGTAAACTTAATGTTTTTTAGTACTAATACTTCACGCCACAAACTGATACAAAAGTCTGTGATAGCATTGCAGTATAGTCTGTAAAGTAATTTATTCAGTTTCATAGCATTTTCTTCCAGCGTGATCCACAAACCGTTTATAAGGAAGTGGAACAATTACCTGACGTCCCACAATTTATATTAATTACAGACTATTATATTGCCGGTAGTAAATAAATGTAAATGGGTACACAAAACATGGCCTCAAGCTGAATTCTAGCCTTATTGGAGAGACAAATCATTCATTTATTTCAATAAATCATCAAACAAACAGCCACTGTAGGCCTTGTGACTCATGCACAGTCTTTTCTCTTGGAGTCCTTCACTGAAAATGTGCTATTATCAGTCATTCACAGGGCAGAGTACAACACACAGGAGAATGGTACTTCCTGTTCATATAGAGAAGAGTGAATAAAAGTCTGGGGAACTGTAGCCTGCCATTAACCTCATATGTCCACAGTCTAACTGCACCTTCTGGCTTTGTATTTGAAACATGTATTCTGTCCATCTTCTTCCCAATTGGACATATTCTAACATGCAGCCTCTCTGCTTGCAGTATGTCTATGGTATATAACCTATGGACATCCAGTTTAAGGCATATAGTGAGAGTTATGTAGCTGTCTAAATAGCATATAAGCCTATGAAGAGGAAGTAATTAGTAGGCCAAAGGGTATTTAAAGAGGCAGAATCTCCCCCAAAGAAAGCCCCAGAAATGTTCTGAAAATAGAAATCCCTAGAACAGGGGTACTCAACTCTGACCCTACGAGGTCCGGAGCCTGCTGGTTTTCTGTTCTACCTGATAATTAATTGCACACACCTGGTGTCCCAGGTCTAAATCAGTTTCTGATTGGAGGGGAACGATTAAAAAATGCAGTGGAACTGGCTTGGAGGTCCAGAGTTGAGTTTGAAGGGGACTAGAAGGTAGAAAGTTAAGATTACATTTTCTTTCAACCTCAGTTCATAGAAAGTGTGATGTATTAGTAAGCTGAGCCTTGAGCATGCATGCACTGCATACAGTTATATCAATCTCACTTCCATTTTCAGTATAACAGCATTCTAAAGAGCTCTTTTATGTGTTAAAAGGAAGTGTCTATGAGACTAACGGCTAAACCATGACGCTTCTGTATCAGGGAATTTCTACTGATTATAACCTTGACCTCCACTCACTTATCCTCACAAAGTAAAAAAAAAAAAAAGTACTCGCATTACTTTGAGGTAGATTTGTTGACGAAAGGATGGATTGTCAATCTGGTCTAAACCCATGTTTTGTACCCACACAAGGCATGTTCAAAACAGCATGTAGTTTACAGAGAGCAGATATATTTTGTGATGTGTATGTATGAAATTTATGTCACATCAGCTGCTGCAGGAAGAAAACTGGTGCGTGACACAGGAAGAGTGCTCGTCTGTAGCCTGCTGGGTGTGTCTCAGAGATGCAGCATCTCACAGACGCAGCCTAGTGATTCAGCCTAGTGATTCAGCCTAGTGATTCAGCCTAGTGGAACCCAGTAAACGTGCATCAGTGGGCTTTCAGAGGCCATCTTCACATCACTCTGACAAGCACACTGACAGCTGGAACAGGGAGGAGAGGAAGAGAGGAGAAAAACAGAGGGGGGAGGATGGGATAGATGATAAGAGGAAGAGATGAGAAAAGGAAGAGATGATAAGAGGAAGAGATGATAAGAGGAAGAGATGAGAAGAGGAAGAGATGAGAAGAGGAAGAGATGAGAAGAGGAAGAGATTATAAGAGGAAGAGATGAGAAGAGGAAGAGATGAGAAGAGAGAAGAGTGGAGACGAAGAGAGGGGAGGAGAGAGATAGGGCAGCATGAGACATGGAAGAGGAGAGGTGAGAGATGGAAGAGGAGAGGTGAGAGATGGTGAGATAGGGAAGAGGAGAGGATGAGAGATGGAAGAGGAGAGAGATGGAAGAGGAGAGGTGAGGATGAGAGATGGAAGAGGAGAGGTGAGAGATGGAAGAGGAGAGGTGAGAGATTGAAGAGGAGAGGTGAGAGACGGAAGAGGAGAGGTGAGAGACGGAAGAGGAGAGGTGAGAGATGGTGAGATAGGGAAGAGGAGAGGATGAGAGATGGAAGAGGAGAGAGATGGAAGAGGAGAGGTGAGGATGAGAGATGGAAGAGGAGAGGTGAGAGATTGAAGAGGAGAGGTGAGAGACGGAAGAGGAGAGGTGAGAGACGGAAGAGGAGAGGTGAGAGACGGAAGAGGAGAGGTGAGAGACGGAAGAGGAGAGGTGAGAGACGGAAGAGGAGAGGTGAGAGACGGAAGAGGAGAGGTGAGAGACGGAAGAGGAGAGGTGAGAGATGGAAGAGGAGAGGTGAGAGATGGAAAAGGAGAGGTGAGAGATGGAAGAGGAGAGGTGAGAGATGGAAGAGGAGAGGTGAGAGATGGAAGAGGAGAGGTGAGAGATAGAAAAGGAGAGGTGAGAGAGGGAAGAGGAGAGGTGAGAGACGGAAGAGGAGAGGTGAGAGACGGAAGAGGAGAGGTGAGAGAGGGAAGAGGAGAGGTGAGAGAGGGAAGAGGAGAGGTGAGAGAGGGAAGAGGAGAGGTGAGAGAGGGAAGAGGAGAGGTGAGAGACGGAAGAGGAGAGGTGAGAGACGGAAGAGGAGAGGTGAGAGATGGAAGAGGAGAGGTGAGAGATAGAAAAGGAGAGGTGAGAGAGGGAAGAGGAGAGGTGAGAGACGGAAGAGGAGAGGTGAGAGACGGAAGAGGAGAGGTGAGAGAGGGAAGAGGAGAGGTGAGAGAGGGAAGAGGAGAGGTGAGAGAGGGAAGAGGAGTGGATGAGAGATGGAAGAGGAGAGGTGAGAGATGGAAGAGGAGAGGTGAGAGAGGGAACAGGAGAGGTGAGAGAGGGAACAGGAGAGATGAGAGATGGAAGAGGTGAGGTGAGAGAGGGAGCAGGAGAGGTGAGAGATGGAAGAGGAGAGGTGAGAGACGGAAGAGGAGAGGTGAGAGACGGAAGAGGAGAGGTGAGAGAGGGAATAGGAGAGGTGAGAGATGGAAGAGGAGAGGTGAGAGATGGAAGAGGAGAGGTGAAAGATGGAAGAGGAGAGGTGAGAGATGGAAGAGGAGAGGTGAGAGATAGAAGAGGAGAGGTGAGAGATGAGGCTGTATAAGAGAGGAAAGAGGAACATGGAGGAAGGCAAAAAAAGAGATTTGAGGAAGAGGTAGATAAATTAGAGGAAGAGAGAGGGTAGACAAAGAAAGGGAAGACAGAGAGAGAGGGTATACAGAGAGAGAGGATATACAGAGAGAGAGGGTAGACAAAGAGAGAGGGTAAACAGAGAGAGAGGGTAGACAAATAGAGGGTATACAGAGAGAGAGGGTAGACAGAGAGAGAGGGTAGACAGAGAGAGAGGGTAGACAGAGAGAGAGGGTAGACAGAGAGAGAGGGTAGACAGAGAGAGGTAAGACAAATAGAGATGGAAGACGGTAGACAAAGAGACAAATAGAGAGATGGTTGACAGTAAAGACTGATATCAATTTCAAATCAAATCTAATAAAATGTTATTTGTCTCATGCTCCAAATACAGTGAGGGAAAAAAGTATTTGATCCCCTGCTGATTTTGTACGTTTGCCCACTGACAAAGACATGATCAGTCTATAATTTTAATGGTAGGTTTATTTGAACAGTGAGAGACAGAATAACAACAAAATAATCCAGAAAAACGTGTCAAAAATGTTATAAATTGATTTGCATTTTAATGAGGGAAATAAGTATTTGACCCCTCTGCAATCACAGAGGTCAGACGTTTCTTGTAGTTGGCCACCAGGTTTGCACACATCTCAGGAGGGATTTTGTTCCACTCCTCTTTGCAGATCTTCTCCAAGTCATTAAGGTTTCGAGGCTGACGTTTGGCAACTCGAACCTTCAGCTCTCTCCACAGATTTTCTATGGGATTAAGGTCTGGAGACTGGCTAGGCCACTCCAGGACCTTAATGTGCTTCTTCTTGAGCCACTCCTTTGTTGCCTTGGCCATGTGTTTTGGGTCATTGTCATGCTGGAATACCCATCCACGACCCATTTTCAATGCCCTGGCTGAGGGAAGGAGGTTCTCACCCAAGATTTGACGGCACATGGCCCCGTCCATTGTCCCCTTGATGCGGTGAAGTTGTCCTGTCCCCTTACCAGAAAAACACCCCCAAAGCATAATGTTTCCACCTCCATGTTTGACAGTGGGGATGGTGTTCTTGGGGTCATAGGCAGCATTCCTCCTCCTCCAAACATGGCGAGTTGAGTTGATGCCAAAGAGCTCCATTTTGGACTCATCTGACCACAACACTTTCACCCAGTTCTCCGCTGAATCATTCAGATGTTAATTGGCAAACTTCAGACGGCCCTGTATATGTGCTTTCTTGAGCAGGGGGACCTTGCGGGCGCTGCAGGATTTCAGTCCTTCACGGCATAGTGTGTTACCAATTGTTTTCTTGGTGACTATGGTCCCAGCTGCCTTGAGATCATTGACAAGATCCTTCCGTGTAGTTCTGGGCTGATTCCTCACCGTTCTCATGATCATTGCAACTCCACGAGGTGAGATCTTGCATGGAACCCCAGGCCGAGGGGAGTTTGGAATCTGATTGATTGATTGCTTCTGTGGACAGGTGTCTTTTATACAGATAACAAGCTGAGATTAGGAGCACTCCCTTTACTCGTTACCTGTATAAAAGACACCTGGGAGCCAGAAATCTTTCTGATTGAGAGGGGGTGAAATACGTATTTCCCTCATTAAAATGCAAATCAATTTATAAAATTTTTGACATGCGTTTTTCTGGATTTTTTTGTTGTTATTCTGTCTCTCACTGTTCAAATAAACCTACCATTAAAATTATAGACTGATCATTTCTTTGTCAGTGGGAAAACATACAAAATCAGCAGGGGATCAAATACTTATTTCCCTCACTGTACAACCTTACCGTGAAATGCTTCCTTACAAGCCCTTAACCAACAATGCTGTTTTAAGAAAATTGAGTTAAGAAAATATTTACTAAATAAACTAAAGTAAAAAATAAATAAAATAAAGCCCTTTGAATTCAATTCAATTCAAAGGGCTTTATTGGCATGGGAAACATATGTTTACATTGCCAACGCAAGTGAAACAGATAATAAACTAAAGTGAAATAATCAGAAATGAACAGTAAACATTACACTCACAAAAGTTTCAAAGGAATAGAGACATTTCAAATGTCATATTATGGCAATGTACAGTGTTGTAATGATATCTCACAAAAAGCATCTTTCGTTTTCTGACACGAAGGAAATGGACCTTCAATTAGCATTAGTAGAAAATGTTTATTGAGGGTTATAGAGAAAATGCAAGGCGAAGCCTTTTGGAGACATGGGTCCCATCATGCCTGGCGAAAACCAAACACTGCATTCCACAGTAAGAACCTCATACCAACGGTCAAGCATGGTGGTGGTGGTGTGATGGTTTGGGGATGCTTTGCTGCCTCAGGACCTGGATGACATGCCTTAATAGAAGGAACCATGAATTCTGCTCTGTATCAGAGAATTCTACAGGAGAATGTCAGACCATCCGTCTGTGAGCTGAAGCTGAAGCGCAGCTGGGTCATGCAGCAAGACACTGATCCAAAACACACAATCAAGTCTACATGAAAATGGCTAAAAAGCTAAAATGTTGAAGTTTTGGAATGGTCTAGTCAAAGTCCAGCCCTAATCCCAATTGAGATGTTGTGGCAGGACTTGAAACTAGCAGTTCATGCTTGAAACCCACAAATGTCGCTGAGTTAAAGCAGTTCTGCTTGGAAGAGTGGGCCAAAATTCCTCCACAGCGATGTGAGAGACTGTTCAACAACTACAGGAAGCGTTTGGTTGGAGTCATTGCTGCTAAAGGTGGCACAACCAGTTATTGCGTAAGGGGGCAATTACTTTTTCACACAGGGGCATGAGGTGTTGTATAACTTTGTTTATGAAATAAATGAAATAACTACGTAATTCTTGTGTTATTTATTCACTCAGGTTCCCTTTATCTAATATTAGGCTTTGGTTGAAGATCTGATTACATTCAGTATCAAATACAGTATATGCAAAAGTAGAGAAAATTAGAAAGGGGGAAAATACTTTTCCACAGCACTGTATCTGTCCTATATATACTGTAGCTCCCCCTATGTATGTAAACAGAGCTCCCCTCCACCCTCCACCCTTCACCCTTCACCCTCCACCCTCCACCCTTCACCCTTCACCCTCCACCCTTCACCCTCCACCCTCCACCCTTCACCCTCCACCCTTCACCCTCCACCCTCCACCCTTCACCCTCCACCCTTCACCCTTCACCCTCCACCCTTCACCCTCCACCCTCCACCCTTCACCCTCCACCCTTCACCCTCCACCCTCCACCCTTCACCCTCCACCCTTCACCCTCTCTCCTCCTTGATCTCCAGCAGATGAAAATGTATGCACTCACTAACTGTAAGTCGCTCTGGATAAGAGCGTCTGCTAAATAACTAAAATGTAAAAATGTAAATGATCTGTCCCTCTCAGGTCATCTTTGAAAGGAGCTTTCCCACTGGGTACAGACGTCAATTAATTGATTCAACCAGTGTGTTATGATGGAACCATCTGAAATTACATGTCCTAGGTGATGGTCCAGGGTCCCCTCTATGTAACAACCACACCGGTAAGTCAGACAAAGGGAGGTAGTGTAAGGTTGCATTTTTATTCACATTTTCATATAAGTAAAAAGGTATCTCTATTGTCATGGCTCTGTGATGTGGTAAGGTTCTTCTGGCACAAAATGGCTGCCGTGGTGGGTGATTGAGGTGGACTAGCTAGCCCAATACATGTAAAAGGCTTTGACATGGAGTGAAAGTACAATCCATTATCAAATGATTACATGAAAAGCAATATCAGTCCACATTAAATAGAAGAGTGATCTCTCATCCTCCTCCTACATCCCCCCTCGCTCCGTCCCTCCCAGTATATCTTCTCTCCTCCCTCCTACCCCCGTCCATCAGTCACTTCCTCCCCCCCTTCTCCTCCCTCCCTACTCCCCCGGTCTCCTGTCCTTATCTATAAAGCCCTAGTGCTTACCCCTCAGACAGCCCCGGGGGAGGGCGGGAGGAGAGGGGGTGGGGTGGGGGGAGGGACTGATGGAAGGGTAAGCACTAGGGCTTTATGGATAAGGCCAGGAGACCGGGGGACGCGCACACACACATGACCTCCTCCACTCCTGCAGTAATAATGATGAGTGAGAGGCAGAAGGTGGTGGTGGGGTCTCTCTCTCTCTCTCTCTCTCTCTCTCTCTCTATATATATATATATATATATATATATATATATATATATATATATATACAGTGGGGAGAACAAGTATTTGATACACTGCCGATTTTGCAGGTTTTCCTACTTACAAAGCATGTTGAGGTCTGTAATTTTTTATCATAGGTACACTTCAACTGTGAGAGACGGAATCTAAAACAAAAATCCAGAAAATCACATTGTATGATTTTTAAGTAATGTACTGTAGCCCATCCCAGCCTTGTGCAGGTCTACAATTTTATCCCTGATGTCCTTACACAGCTCTCTGGTCTTGGCCATTGTGGAGAGGTTGGAGTCTGTTTGATTGAGTGTGTGGACAGGTGTCTTTTATACAGGTAACACGTTCAAACAGGTGCAGTTAATACAGGTAATGAGTGGAGAACAGGAGGGCTTCTTAAAGAAAAACTAAAAGGTCTGTGAGAGCCGGAATTCTTACTGGTTGGTAGGTGATCAAATACTTATGTCATGCAATAAAATGCAATGTGATTTTCTGGATTTTTGTTTTAGATTCCGTCTCTCACAGTTGAAGTGTACCTATGATAAAAATTACAGACCTCTACATGCTTTGTAAGTAGGAAAACCTGCAAAATCGGCAGTGTATCAAATACTTGTTCTCCCCACTGTATATACACAGTACCAGTCAAAAGTTTGGACACACCTACTCATTCAAGGGTTTTTCTTTATTTTTACTATTTTCTACATTGTAAAATAATAATGAAGACATCAAAACTATGAAATACAGTGGCTTGCGAAAGTATTCACCCCCCATGGCATTTTTCCTATTTTGTTGCCTTACAACCTGGAATTAAAATGGATTTTTGGAGGGTTTGTATCATTTGATTTACACAACATGCCTACCACTTTGAAGATGCAAAATATTTTTTGGTGTGAAACAAGAAATAAGACAAAAAAACAGAAAACTTGAGCGTGCATAACTATTCACCCCCCCCAAAGTCAATACTTTGTAGAGCCACCTTTTGCAGCAATTACAGCTGCAAGTCTCCTGAGGTATGTCTCTATAAGCTTGGCACATCTAGCCACTGGGATTTTTGCCCATTCTTCAAGGCAAAACTGCTCCAGCTCCTTCAAGTTGGTGTACAGCAATCTTTAAGTCATACCACAGATTCTCAATTGGATTTAGGTCTGGGCTTTGACTAGGTCATTCCAAGACATTTAAATGATTCCCCATAAACCAATTGAGTGTTGCTTTAGCAGTATGCTTAGGGTCATTGTCCTGCTGGAAGGTGAACCTCCATCCCAGTCTCAAATCTCTGGAAGACTGAAACAAGTTTCCCTCAAGAACAGTTTCCCAGTCCCTGCCGATGAAAAACATCCTCACAGCATGATGCTGCCACCACCATGCTTCACTATGGGGATGGTGTTCTTGGGGTGATGAGAGGTGTTGGGTTTGTGCCAGACATAGCGTTTTCCTTGATGGCCAAAAAGCTCAATTTTAGTCTCATCTGACCAGAGTACCTTCTCCATATGTTTGGGGAGTCTCCCACATGCCTTTTGGCGAACACCAAACGTGTTTGCTTATTTTTTTCTTTAAGCAATGGCTTTTTTCTGGCCACTCTTCCGTAAAGCCCAGCTCTGTGGAGTGTACGGCTTAAAGTGGTCCTATGGACAGATACTCCAATCTCCGCTGTGGAGCTTTGCAGCTCCTTCAGGGTTATCTTTGGTCTCTTTGTTGCCTCTCTGATTAATGACCTCCTTGCCTGGTCTGTGAGTTTTGGTGGGCGGCCCTCTCTTGGCAGGTTTGTTGTGGTGCCATATTCTTTCAATTTTTTAATAATGGATTTAATGGTGCTCCGTGGGATGTTCAAAGTTTTTGATATTTTTTTATAACCCAACCCTGATCTGTACTTCTCCACAACTTTGTCCCTGACCTGTTTGGAGAGCTCCTTGGTCTTCATGGTGCCACTTGCTTGATGGTGCCCCTGGCTTAGTGGTGTTGCAGACTTTCAGAACAGGTGTATATATACTGAGATCATGTGACAGATCATGTGGCACTTAAATAAAGTCCACCTGTGTGCAATCTAACGAATTATGTGACTTCTGAAGGTAATTGGTTGCACCAGATCTTATTTAGGGGCTTCATAGCAAAGGGGTTGAATACATATGCACGCACCACTTTTCCGTTATTTATTTTTTAGAAATTTTTGAAACAAGTTATTTTTTTCATTTCACTTCACCAATTTTGACTATTTTGTATATGTCCATTACATGAAATCCAAATAAAAATCCATTTAAATGACAGGTTGTAATGCAACAAAATAGGAAAAACGCCAAGGGGGATGAATACTTTTGCAAGGCACTGTAACACATATGGAATCATGTAGTAACCAAAAAAGTGTTAAACAAGTCAAAATATATTTTATATTTGAGCTTCTTCAAATAGCCACCCTTTGCCTTGATGACAGCTTTGCACACTCTTGGCATTCTCTCAACCAGCTTCACCTGGAATGCTTTTCCAACAGTCTTGAAGGAGATCCCACATGTGCTTAGCACTTGTTGGCTGCATTTCCATCACTCTGCCGTCCAACTCATCCCAAACCATCTCAATTGGGTTGAGGTTGGGGGATTGTGGAGGCCAGGTCATCTGATGCAGCACTCCATTACTCTCCTTCTTGGTAAAATAGCCCTTACACAGCCTGGAGGTGTGCTGGGCCATTATCCTGTTGAAAAACAAATGATAGTCCCACTAAGCCCAAACCAGATGGGATGGCGTATCGCTGCAGAATGCTGTGGTAGCCATGCTGGTTAAGTGTGCCTTGAATTCTAAATAAATCACAGACAGTGTCACCAGCAAAGCACCCCCACACCATAACACCTCCTCCTCCATGCTTTACTGTGGGAACTACATGCGGAGATCATCCATTCACCCAAACCGCGTCTCACAAAGACACGGCGGTTGGAACCAAAAATCTCCAATTTGGACTCCAGACCA
>NW_028160632.1:0-9658 GCF_964263955.1 Coregonus lavaretus | reverse complement strand
GTCTCTCTTTGTCTCTCTTTTCGCTCTCTCTCTCTCGCTCTCTCTCTCTCACTGTCTCTCTCTCTCTCTCACTGTCTCTCTTCTCTCTCTCTCTCTCTCTCTCTCTCTCTCTCTCTCTCTCTCTCTCTCTCTCTCTCTCTCTCTCTCTCTCCTTCTCCCTCCCACAGGTGGTACTCCCTACCTTTATCCTAGAGAAGCGTTCCCTCCTGGAAATGTATGCTAACTTCATGGCTCACCCAGACATGTTCCTGGCCATCACCACGGGAACCACCCCAGAGGAGCGCATCGTCCGATTCGTCGAATACTACCTAACCGCCTTCCACGAGGGACGCAAGGGTGCCGTGGCCAAGAAACCCTACAATCCCATCCTGGGAGAGAGCTTCAGGTGTTCCTGGGACGTCCCCAGAGAGAGAGTCCACCCACTTAGGACCATGAGCTCTGCCCCTAACACTAACACCACACCCACTTCAAACCCCACCCCTAATCCCGCCTCTTCCTCTAGAGGATCTTCCCCTAATCCCGCCTCTTCCTCTAGAGGCTCTTCCCCTAACCCCGCCTCTTCCTCTAGAGGCTCTTCCCCTAACCCCGCCTCTTCCTCTAGAGACTCCCCCCGGACAGGGACGGAGGGCGGGGGGGCTCAGACAGTGGACTGTTACCGGGTAAGGTTCGTGGCGGAGCAGGTATCACACCACCCACCTGTCACTGGGTTCTACTGCGAGTGTGAAGAGAGGAACATGTGCGTCAACACCCACGTCTGGACCCGGAGCAAGTTCATGGGCATGTCCATCGGAGTGTCTATGGTCGGGGAAGGTGAGCATTACTGCACAGTACTGTACCTAGTTAGAACTAGTTTGTTTCTACTGTTACTAGACGTTACAGTGTACAGCATCTGCTGAGAGCCAGCTATACAGTAGTTATGACTAGGGGTTACAGTGTACAGCACCTGCTGAGAGCCAGCTATACAGTAGTTATGACTAGGGGTTACAGTGTACAGCACCTACTGAGAGCCAGCTATACAGTAGTTATGACTAGGGGTTACAGTGAACAGCACCTACTGAGAGCCAGCTATACGGTAGTTATGACTAGGGGTTACAGTGAACAGCACCTACTGAGAGCCAGCTATACAGTAGTTATGACTAGGGGTTACAGTGTACAGCACCTGCTGAGAGCCAGCTATACAGTAGTTATGACTAGGGGTTACAGTGAACAGCACCTACTGAGAGCCAGCTATACAGTAGTTATGACTAGGGGTTACAGTGAACAGCACCTGCTGAGAGCCAGCTATACAGTAGTTATGACTAGGGGTTACAGTGAACAGCACCTACTGAGAGCCAGCTATACAGTAGTTATGACTAGGGGTTACAGTGTACAGCACCTGCTGAGAGCCAGCTATACGGTAGTTATGACTAGGGGTTACAGTAAACAGCACCTACTGAGAGCCAGCTATACGGTAGTTATGACTAGGGGTTACAGTGTACAGCACCTGCTGAGAGCCAGCTATACAGTAGTTATGACTAGGGGTTACAGTGTACAGCACCTGCTGAGAGCCAGCTATACAGTAGTTATGACTAGGGGTTACAGTGTACAGCACCTGCTGAGAGCCAGCTAAACAGTAGTTATGACTAGGGGTTACAGTGTACAGCACCTGCTGAGAGCCAGCTATACAGTAGTTATGACTAGGGGTTACAGTGTACAGCACCTACTGAGAGCCAGCTATACAGTAGTTATGACTAGGGGTTACAGTGTACAGCACCTGCTGAGAGCCAGCTATACAGTAGTTATGACTAGGGGTTACAGTGTACAGCACCTACTGAGAGCCAGCTATACAGTAGTTATGACTAGGGGTTACAGTGTACAGCACCTGCTGAGAGCCAGCTATGTGTTCTGGACCTATTGACAAAAACAGCTACTGTAGTTATGGGTATGTGTTAGTGTTCTGGACCTATTGACAGAAACAGCTACTGTAGTTTTGACTAGAGCCAGGAATTTTAACTGATCATGTGACCTGACAGAAGAACTCTGCCCTTGTAAGAGCCAAAGAGTGTTAGGGTTTTCCGTTGGTGTTCTGTCACGGTAAACATGTATTCTGTAATAGCATTGATGACAGTTCAGGAAGTCTAGGGTTGATAAGGGCTGACCGACTGAAAGCTTGTCAACTCTCTGATTAAAGTTCCTTAATCACGTTCCAAAGTTTAATTAGCTGAGTTTAATGGTGTTTAAGGCTTTAATATCTTGTTTTAATCCAAAGTAATCGCATTAAACGCATACTCCCGAGTGGCGCAGTGGTCTAAGGCACTGCATCGCAGTGCTAGCTGTACCACTAGAGATCCTGGTTTGAGTCCAGGCTCTGTCGCAGCCGGCCGCAACCGGGAGACCCATGGGCGGCGCACAATTGGTCCAGCGTCGTCCATGGTAGGGGAGGGTTTGGCCGGCAGGGATGTGGGTTTGTTTCCCACGGGGGGCCAGTATGAATAAAAATAAAAATAAAACGTATGCATTCACTAACTGTAAGTCACTCTGGATAAGAGCGTCTGCTAAATGATTTATTTATTTTTTAAATCAAGATTGAAAGTAGCATATAATTGCCTGACTGGCAGCCTCCATTGGAGCAGGCCTAGTTAACCATGGGAATACTGTCATTAGTTGTGCCGCTGGATACTGTGTGTTGAAGGAAGTCAGGCTAAACATTCCTTTTTCATGATCAATTGTTTATTGAAAGCTAAACATTCCTGAATACATTTATTTCTGTCTTTAATATTCCAGAACATACCGAGCAGATTCGGCCCTTCTCCACATTGATATAAAATAGTCTAGCATAAAAAAATGTTTTGTTTGCCACAAAAATTCTGTTTAAATGAATGATTCTCAACTAGTTTCTGAGTTCATGCTATCCTGAGCCTCACGACCAATTAGTCCCCTCGGTAATTAGAACAGCATGAATTACTAACGAGGATGATCTCGTTCTCTCCCCCTGAGTGATAGCAGACATGCTAATGACACCAGGAGAGAAAACACATATGGTGAGGGGGAGGTGTGTATGTGTGTGTGTGCGTGTGTGTGTGTGCGTTGTGGTTGTTGTGTCTCAACTAAAGCATTGTGATGAAGACATTTTAGTCATTTAGCAGACGCTCTTATCCAGAGCGACTTACAGTTAAGTGAGTGCATACATTTTTCATACTGGCCCCCCGTGGGAAACGAACCCACAACCCTGGCGTTGCAAGCGCCATGCTCTACCAACTGAGCTACAGGGGACCACCTTAATGAACCTGAGAATTACAAACCATACAAGTACAAAACAAAGAGAAGAGCAATCTAAGATGTGTTTAATACCTAGTAGCACCATAGTCACAGTTGGCTATACATATCTGTTTAATACCTAGTAGTACCATAGTCACAGTTGGCTATACATATCTGTTTAATACCTAGTAGTACCACAGTCACAGTTGGCTATACATATCTGTTTAATACCTAGTAGTACCACAGTCACAGTTGGCTATACATATCTGTTTAATACCTAGTAGTACCACAGTCACAGTTGGCTATACATATCTGTTTAATACCTAGTAGTACCATAGTCACAGTTGGCTATACATATCTGTTTAATACCTAGTAGTACCATAGTCACAGTTGGCTATACATATCTGTTTAATACCTAGTAGTACCATAGTCACAGTTGGCTATACATATCTGTTTAATACCTAGTAGTACCACAGTCACAGTTGGCTATACATATCTGTTTAATACCCAGTAGTACCACAGTCACAGTTGGCTATACATATCTGTTTAATACCTAGTAGTACCATAGTCACAGTTGGCTATACATATCTGTTTAATACCTAGTAGTACCATAGTCACAGTTGGCTATACATATCTGTTTAATACCTAGTAGTACCACAGTCACAGTTGGCTATACATATCTGTTTAATACCCAGTAGTACCACAGTCACAGTTGGCTATACATATCTGTTAAGCCTGTGTAGGTAGCTCTCAGGTTGTAGGTAGCGCTCAGGCCGTAGGTAGCTCTCAGGCTGTAGGTAGCTCTCAGGCTGTAGGTAGCTCTCAGGCTGTAGGTAGCTCTCAGGCTGTAGGTAGCTCTCAGGCTGTAGGTAGCACTCAGGCTGTAGGTAGCTCTCAGGCTGTAGGTAGCGCTCAGGCTGTAGGTAGCGCTCAGGTTGTAGGTAGCTCTCAGGCTGTAGGTAGCTCTCAGGCTGTAGGTAGCTCTCAGGCTGTAGGTAGCTCTCAGGCTGTAGGTAGCTCTCAGGCTGTAGGCTGTAGGTAGCTCTCAGGCTGTAGGTAGCTCTCAGGCTGTAGGTAGCTCTCAGGCTGTAGGTAGCTCTCATGTTGTAGGTAGCTCTCAGGCTGTAGGCTGTAGGTAGCTCTCAGGCTGTAGGTAGCTCTCAGGCTGTAGGTAGCTCTCAGGCTGTAGGTAGCTCTCAGGCTGTAGGTAGCTCTCAGGCTGTAGGTAGCTCTCAGGCTGTAGGTAGCTGTAGGTAGCTCTCAGGCTGTAGGTAGCGCTCAGGCTGTAGGTAGCTCTCAGGCTGTAGGTAGCTCTCAGGCTGTAGGTAGCTCTCAGGCTGTAGGTAGCTGTAGGTAGCTCTCAGGCTGTAGGTAGCTCTCAGGTTGTAGGTAGCTCTCAGGCTGTAGGTAGCTCTCAGGCTGTAGGTAGCTCTCAGGCTGTAGGTAGCTCTCAGGCTGTAGGTAGCTCTCAGGCTGTAGGTAGCTCTCAGGTTGTAGGTAGCTCTCAGGTTGTAGGTAGCTCTCCACACAACTGGAATAAGATACTACAACCATTCACACTCTGGGGTAGGAATTCCACAGTACATCTTCAATGGGACATAGGTCTCTTTAGAATGTCCCAGCAGACACTTGAAGAGACAGAGGATTGTGGTGGTGAACCTGGTGGTCTGATAGAGACAGAGGATTGTGGTGGTGAACCTGGTGGTCTGATAGAGATAGAGGATTGTGGTGGTGAACCTGGTGGTCTGATAGAGACAGAGGATTGTGGTGGTCAACCTGGCGCCACTGTCTATCACTCGGAGATGTCTAATGCACCATGTCGTTTAACCTCAGTGTCCTTTGCAGCGACCTTGTGTCACAGGCAGGCAGGGAAGGGAGGCATGTATCTCTGAAGCATGTGTGTGTGTGTATGAGTGTGTGTCAGAGCGTGTGTTAGAGCGTGTGTGATTGTGCACATGTACACGTGTGCTAGCATGCTGGTGAGTGTGTGGGTGTGTAGGTGACAGCAGGCGATGTGGGCACTCTATGTAAGAAACGCTGACCTAGCCTTCTCACATATCCTCACACGGCGCTGCCAGGGTAGCGAGCCGAGAGCCAGTCACTGAGCACTTCCTGCAACGTGCCGACCGACCAAACCCTTCTGGAGGAAAAGCTTCTCCTCTAGCCCCCTAGCCTCCCTCCTTCTCTCCCGCTCCGCCCCTCCAGCGAGGCACCAAGGCACTGAGGCAGGGCCCTCTCCCCCTCCGCCCCTCCAGCGAGGCACCAAGGCACTGAGGCAGGGCCCTCTCCTCTCTCCCCCTCCACCCCCTCCTGTCTTGGGGAAACAGATGTGGATCTGTCAGACCTGGGTTTCTGCCCGCAGCAGATTTCACCCAGGACAGCTGTCTCTTATGTAATGTACTGAGAGAAGAGAGGGGAGATGAGAGGGCCAGGCCAGGGCAGTGCTGTGGATGTAACACAGAGAACAGAGAGGAGAGGAGAGAGCCAGGACAGGACTCAGAGAGAGGAGAAGAGAGGAGAGGGACAGGACACGAAGAGATAGAGAGAAGAGAGAGAGGACCAGGACAGGACTCAGAGAGAGGAGAAGAGAGGAGGGACAGGACACAGAGAGAGAGGAGAAGAGAGGAGAGAGCCAGGACAGGACTCAGAGAGAGGAGAAGAAGAGGGAAGGACAGACAGACTCAGAGAGGAGAAGAGAGGAGAGGACCAGGACAGGACAGGACTCAGAGAGAGGAGCAGAGAGGAGAGGGACCAGGACACGACTCAGAGAGAGGAGCAGAGAGGAGAGGACCAGGACAGGACACGACTCAGAGAGAGGAGCAGAGAGGAGAGGACCAGGACAGGACAGGACTCAGAGAGAGGAGCAGAGAGGAGAGGACCAGGACAGGACAGGACTCAGAGAGGGGAGCAGAGAGGAGAGGACCAGGACAGGACAGGAGAGAGAGAGAGGACCAGGCAGGACGGATCAGAGAGAGGAGCAGAGAGGAGAGGACCAGGACAGGACAGGACTCCAGAGAGAGGAGCAGAGAGAGAGGACCAGGACAGGACAGGACTCAGGAGAGGGGAGCAGTGAGGAGAGGACCAGGACAGGACAGGACTCAGAGAGAGGAGCAGAGAGGAGAGGACCAGGACAGGACAGGACTCAGAGAGAGGAGAAAGAGAGGAGAGGACCAGGACAGGACAGAACTCAGAGAGAGGAGCAGAGAGGAGAGGACCAGGACAGGACAGGACTCAGAGAGGGGAGCAGAGAGGAGAGGACCAGGACAGGACAGGACTCAGAGAGAGGAGCAGAGAGGAGAGGACCAGGACAGGACACGACTCAGAGAGGGGAGCAGAGAGGAGAGGACCAGGACAGGACAGGACTCAGAGAGAGGAGCAGAGAGGAGAGGACCAGGACAGGACAGGACTCAGAGAGAGGAGCAGAGAGGAGAGGACCAGGACAGGACAGGACTCAGAGAGGGGAGCAGAGAGGAGAGGACCAGGACAGGACAGGACTCAGAGAGGGAGCAGAGAGGAGAGGACCAGGACAGGACAGGACTCAGAGAGAGGAGCAGAGGGCCAGGCGAGCCAGGGCAGGACAACGATGAAACCGTAGAGAGAAGGCCCAGCTCACACTGTGGATGTAACAGGACTGAGAGAAGAGGGAAGGCCAGAGCAGGCTAATGGAACGCAGAGCACCCCGGCCAGAGCAGGCTAATGGAACGCAGAGCACCCCGGGCCAGAGCAGGCTAATGGAACACAGAGCACCCCGGCCAGAGCAGGCTAATGGAACGCAGAGCACCCCGGCCAGAGCAGGCTAATGGAACGCAGAGCACCCCGGCCAGAGCAGGCTAATGGAACACAGAGCACCCCGGCCAGAGCAGGCTAATGGAACGCAGAGCACCCCGGCCAGAGCAGGCTAATGGACGCAGAGCACCCCGGCCAGAGCAGCTAATGGAACGCATAGCACCCTGGCCAGAGCTGCGGAGGAGCTAGCAATGTAGAGCCGAGCTTCCTGCCTCCTCCCTCAGTACAAGGCTATATCATGCCACCACAGCCCCAGAAATGTACAGTGTCCAACCTGCCCTTACACAAGGCCCATAGTGACTGCTGGTATAATATTGTAGTGTTGTGTAGTGTGACAAATAATACTGTGTAGTAAAATATAGCTCAGCTGGTAGAGCACGGCGCTTGTAACGCCAAGGTAGTGGGTTCGATCCCCGGGACCACCCATACACAAAAAATGTATGCACGCATGACTGTAAGTCGCTTTGGATAAAAGCGTCTGCTAAATGGCATATTATTATTATTATTATATACACCGAGTAGACAAAACATTAAGAACTCAGGTGAAAGATATGATCCCTTATTGATGTCACCTGTTAAATCCACTTCAATCAGTAGATGAAGGGGAGGAGACAGGTTAAATAAATATGCTGAGATAATTGAGACATGGATTGTGTATGTGTGCCATTCAGAGGGTGAATAGGCAAGACAAAAGATTGAAGTGCCTTTGAACCGGTTTGAGTGTGTCAAGAAGCTCAACAGTTTCCCCGTGTGTATCAAGAATGGTCCACCACCCGAAGGACATCCAGCCAATTTGACACAACTGTGGAAGCATTGGAGTAAACATGGGCCAGCATCCCTTTGGAATGCTTTTGACACCTTGTAGAGTCCATGACCCGACGAATTGAGGCTGTTCTGGGGGCAAAAGGGGTGCCACTCAATATCAGGAAGGTGTTCTTAATGTTCTGTGCATTCAGTGTATATGGCTCCTGAGTGGAGCAGTTTAAGGATCTTCAACTAGAGGGTTTTGGATACATGTAGCCAGACAGTCCTGTTACCGTAACCTTTACTGCATTAACTAGGATACAGTCCTGTTACCGTAACCTTTACCACATTAACTAGGATACAGTCCTGTTACCGTAACCTTTACCACATTAACTAGGATACAGTCCTGTTACCGTAACCTTTACTGCATTAACTAGGATACAGTCCTGTTACCGTAACCTTTACCACATTAACTAGGATACAGTCCTGTTACCGTAACCTTTACCACATTAACTAGGATACAGTCCTGTTACCGTAACCTTTACCACATTAACTAGGATACAGTCCTGTTACCGTAACCTTTACCACATTAACTAGGATACAGTCCTGTTACCGTAACCTTTACCACATTAACTAGGATACAGTCCTGTTACCGTAACCTTTACCACATTAACTAGGATACAGTCCTGTTACCGTAACCTTTACCACATTAACTAGGATACAGTCCTGTTACCGTAACCTTTACCACATTAACTAGGATACAGTTCTGTTACCGTAACTTTACCACATTAACTAGGATACAGTCCTGTTACCGTAACCATTTACCACATTAACTAGGATACAGTCCGGTTACCGTAACCTTTACTGCATTAACTAGGATACAGTCCTGTTACCGTAACCTTTACCACATTAACTTGGATACAGTCCTGTTACCGTAACCTTTACCACATTAACTAGGATACAGTCCTGTTACCGTAACCTTTACCACATTAACTAGGATACAGTCCTGTTACCGTAACCTTTACCACATTAACTAGGATACAGTCCTGTTACCGTAACCTTTACCATATTAACTAGGATACAGTCCTGTTCCAAGGGATAATAGAACATAAGCTGGGTAAAATGAGTCTATGTCCCAGCAGTCACAAGGTGTTCTCTGACTGACCTCTGACCTCTCTCTCTGTCAATTCAATTCAATGGGCTGTTGTGGGGCATTTGCTTTGGTCATGTTTACATTGCCAAAGCAAATGGAATAAGGCAATAAACAAAAGGGAATTAAACAAGGAAAACATTAGTAGACATTACACTCACCAATTTTTTTAAATAATATAGACATTTCAAGTGTTATTGGCTATGTACAGTGTTGTAACAATGTGCAAGAAGTTAAGTATGAAAGGGAAAATAAAAAAACAGATAACTATAGGTCGTATTTACAATGTTGTTTGTGCTCCAATGGTTGCCCTTTTCTCATGGCAACGGGCCACAAATCTTGCTGCTGTGAATGCACACTGCGGTATTTCACCTAACAGATATGGGAGTTTATCAATGTTTGATTTGTTTTCAAATTCTTTGTGGGTCTGTGTGATCTGTGGGAAATATGTGTCTTTAATGTGGTCATACATTTGGCAGGAGGTTAGGAATTGTAGCTCAGTTTCCAACTCATTTTGTGGGCAGTGTACACATAGCCTGTCATCTCTTGAGAGCCAGGTCTGCCTATGGCAGCCTCTCTCAATAGCAAGGCTATGCTCACTGAGTCTGTACATAGTCAAGGATTTTCTTAATTTAGGGTCAGTCACAGTGGTCAGGTATTCTGCCACTGTGTACTCTCTGTTTAGGGCCAGATAGCATTCCAATTTGCTTAGTTTTTTGGTTGATTCTTTCCAGTGTGTCA